>NW_012104421.1:2833119-2842541 GCF_000951045.1 Mandrillus leucophaeus | reverse complement strand
TTTAAGTAGAGACAGGGTTTCACCATGTTAGCCAGGATGGTCTCCATCTCCTGACCTCGTGATTCGCCCGCCTCAGCCTCCCAAAGTACTGGGACTACAGGCGTGAGCCACCGTGCCCGGCCAACAAATTTTAAGTGTACAAAACATTGCTGACTATAAGTGCAATGTAGTACAGCAGATCTTTACAGCTTATTCATTTTGCTAGACTGAAACCTTATGCCTACCGAATAGTGGCTCTCTACCTTCCCCTCCCGTAAGCCTCTGGCAATCATGATGCCACTCTTTGATTCTATGAATTTGACTATGTTCATTGAAGCACTATTCGTAGTAGCCAAGATGTGGAAACATCTTAAATGTTCATTGACAGATAAATTAATAAATTGTGGTACATACATACAAGGAAATATTTTTAAGCCTTAAAAAAAGAAAATTCTGCCATTCACGACAGCATGACTGGACCTTGAAGACATTATGACAAGTAAAATAAGTCAGCCACAGAAAAACTAATACTGCATGATGCCGCTTACAGGAGCATGTAATAAGGGAAATACAAGGTGAAATGGAGATACAGTGATATAGATCATAATACCTACCTTACAGGGTTGTATGTCAGGGGTAATAGATAAAGCGCCTAGTATAAAGTAGAACACATAATAGGCACTACAAATATTATTACCATTTTTGGCAACTTTTCCCAATTATTTTCTAGTTATTAGTTTACATATATTTTTAAGTTCCTCAGCAAATTGTGGTAATATCTATTTTTTTTGAGAATATTGTTCACTTTATTATTAACACAAAATTGTACAGAGTATTATTCAATTTAAAAAGTTCCATGGCTGTGGTTATCTACATCTTCTCTTCCAAATATTTATTTTCTTTTTCAGATTAAGGGGAGAAAGTTGATCAATTGTAATAACTTTTAAAAGTATTCTTTTATGCATGAATATACATATTTATTGATTTTACATTTTTGGCTTGTAAGTCTTTCACGTTATCCTTTTATGTCTTTTATGTAATCCCTTATGTTTTAAGTCTTTTATGTAATCCCTTGTATCAGTTTTTCTTACAATTTTTTGGTTCTTTTCTGGCTTCTTAAACTTAATGTTTAGTTTATTGTATTTTGTCTTTCTTAATGAAAACATTTAAGAATATAAATTTTTATCTGATGTAATTTGACTTCATCCTATAGGTTATGATATTTATTTATTTTCTAAATAATGTGTAAATCCAGTTTTTACTTTTTCTTTAAATGAAAAGTTGCTTAAAAGAGTGTTTTAAAACTTCCAAATGGGTGGAATTTATTTTCTTTTGACTTTTTATTTATTTTATTTTAAGTTCTGGGATACAAGTACAGGATGTGAGGGTTTGCTACATAGATAAATGTGTGCCATGGTGATTTGCTGCACTTATCAACCCATCACTTACATATTAAGCCCAGTATGCATTTGCTATTTTTCCTGATGCTCTCCATCCCAGCCCACACACACCCTCCGTCAGGCCCCAGGGTGTGTTGTTCCCCTCCCTGTGTCTATGTGTTCACATTTTCAACTCCCACTTATAAGTGAGAACATGTGGTATTTGGTTTTTGGTATTTGGTTTTTATAAATATGTGTATTTACACAAATTTTATATACATACTCGTTTTTGTTATTGTTTCATGGGAGCCAAAAATATTATACATAGGCTATAACGTTTCAGAGATATATCTATAGATAATTAGTAAATCACTCATTTATTTTTATCTTTCAGCTCTCTTATTTCCTTATTTATCCCTGGCATTATTGATCTTTCTAAAATAGGGTTCTGGTTTATTTACCAATTATATAATATATATACATAATATAATATAGATGGACATATGCCTCCCGAGCAGCTGGGATTACAGGTGAGTGCCACCACGCCCTGCTAATTTTTATAGTTTTAGTAGAGATGGGATTTTACCATGTTGGCCAGGCTGGTCTCGAACTCCTAGACCTCAAGTGATCCGTCCGCTTTCGTTTCCCAAAGTGCTGGGATTACAGGCGTGAGCCATCACGCCTGGCCCCAATCCTATTTTATTTCTGTCACTTTCATCTCATATTTTAATTTTTTTTTCTTTGTATATTTGGAAGCAGGTAGTTTTTTGGTATATAAAATTTCTTAACTCACAGCTTTGTTATAAATTAAACCACTTATTGTGAAATTATATTTTTTGTCTCGTGCTTATAGTCTTGAATTTTCCTTTTTACTGATATTAATATTTTCACATCTATTTTGGGAAGATACATTTAATATCTTTGTGTCTTTTTATCACTTGTCATAGATGATCACTGAATGTTTAAAATTTATTTTGAATTCTTTTGTGTTGTAATAGGGGAGTTCAACCCATTTATTGATATTTGATTTTATTTCTGATATAGTAATCATTTTCTTTAGACTTCCTTGTTATTTCCAGTCCCTCCCCCACACATATAAACTATAATTTATTGGATTTTATCTTCTATAGTGCTCTAGAAGTTTCATTTTCTATCTTAATTTTATTTCTTTTTAAGTTAGAAAATTGTTCTTTGACCAATACCTCTTTAATTATTAAGGTAAAAAATAAAAACAAACACAAATCTTTTCAGACTCCCTATTTAAGACAAATAATTTAATAGCCTTATAATTTTTTACGTTCCCTTACTTTCTTGGTTAACAATTTTTGAAAATATAAATTGGGGGTTTAGTTCTAGATTATTGTTATTAATTATTGCTAACATTATTATTTTACACCTTATTTCTAATCTTTTAAGAATAATGTTTGACAATTTTTGTTTTTGCAAGCATATTTAGTACAATTACTGTAGATTTGCATACATGTCTAGCTGATTTCAATACTCCAAGTCTCTAAGTTTTGCAATTAACATATATTATTATTATTATTATTTGTTTTTTGAGACAGAGTCTCGCTCTGGTTGCCCAGGCTGGAGTGCAATGGCACGATCTTGGCTCACGGCAACCTCTGCCTCCTGGGTTCAAGCAATTCTCCTGCCTCAGCCTCCCTAGTAGCTTGGATTACAGGCATGTGCCACCAAGCCCCGCTAATTTTGTATTTTTAGTAGAGATGGGGTTTCTTCATGTTGGTCAGGCTGGTCTTGAACTCCTGACTTCAGGTGATTCACCTGCCTGGGCCTCTCAAAGTGCTAGGATTACAGGCATGAGCCACCGCGCCTGGCCAACATGTATTATTTTTATAATTACAAAAATGAACAGATGTTTTCCAGAAGATAGGAACGACTAGTGCTAACACCAATCAGGATAGCAAATGCTTATTCAAACTTTGTGTCTCTTTTTCTTGCCATTAGCTCCGGCAGCTGTTTATCTGATGTATGTTTAACGGCAATAATAAAAACATCTTTTTTTCCTCTTCTCTCTAATGCCAAAGGCAGTCTTGTCCTTCTAAAACCTAAAGCTCTGCCTATTTCAGGACACAGTCTAGATACAAGAGGTTTATATTGACTGTTCAGATTAAGGTAGACCTGAAGCAGGCAGCAACAGCAGTGTGATTGTGATGATAATCACATGTCAAATTTCTCTTCCTCTCCCCTCCCCTTGCTTACAAGCCCCATCCCTTGGCACCGCTGACGTGCACAAGAACCTTCTGTGGCCGGGCGCGGTGGCTCATGCCTATAATCCCAGCACTTTGGGAGGCCGAGGTGGGCGGATCATGAGGTCAGGAGATCGAGACCATCCTGGCTAACACCGTGAAACCCCATCTCTACTAAAAATACAAACAAACAAACAAAAAAAACCCAAAAAAAATTAGCCCGGCATGGTGGCAGGCGCCTGTAGTCCCACCTACTCGGGAGGCTGAGGCAGGAGAATGGTGTGAACCCGGGAGGCGGAGCTTGCAGTGAACTGAGATCGTGCCACTGCACTCCAGCCCGGGTGACAGAGCGAGACTCTGTCTCAAAAAAAAAAAAAAAAAAAAAAAAAGAGAAACTTCTGCATGATGATTTTGTTCTGCATGATGATTTTGTCCATCTTTTCTTCTCTCTAAATACTATTTAGCCAAAAGTTTGTCTTTTGTCACTGCTTTCTACCACCTGATAGATTTTTTTTTTTTTTTTTTTTTTTTTTAAAGAGCCATTTGCTTACTGTCAGAAATTTCTTTTCTGGTTACCAGCACTTGCTTTAAATGTATGTGATGTTAGTGTAAGCTGTAACTATGGGAGGCCACCTGCTTCTCTGCCATCCTGCCAGGTGCTGGGTCTGGGTGTGTAGGTGCGAGTGTTAAACCTGTCCCTCAAAGAAAACCACATCAGGTCTTTTATCCCTTTCAATGCTGTGGTGGGCTTGTTCAACCTGTGTGAATGTAAACTTCAGAGAACTTGGTTCGTGGAATTCAGGAAGAAATAACACTTGCTAGAAACCCCTGACAATGAACTCTTCACAAGACCCCTTCAATTAAGCTGTCTGCAGCTTCTAAAAAGTGTTTCAATGTTCTAAGTACTTTCTTTCACTTGAGGTATTGAGATATTCCTATGAAAGGCCTTATGATCAAGGTCAAGAAGGACAGTGTTATTCTAGTTATTTCATATTTCAGGCATGCTTAAACCAAATGTGTGCTTTTGAAAGTCTTTCTTATTTTTTACCAAGCACAATCTTGATGTGGTTTCTATTGATTCCTGTTCCACTGTGGATTAGGTAAGAAAGAGCCACTTTTCTTTCATGGACACATTTGACTTTGAGGGGGTTTGTGGTCGGAAAAATATCAAAGTCTGTGATTACTTCATGCTTTACCCAGTCTTAGGGTGAGTGTGGCTGGCGTTTGGTTTCAAGGCGTTGCTGGATGTTAAATGAGGACTTGTGAAAGCTCTCAGGTCTGAATGGGGATTCAAGAGCCCCCAGTCTGGGGGTGTTGGTGAGTGACAGGATGAGGGAACTGCTATTCTCAAAACTGCAGTGTCTGTTCAGAGTAGTAAAGGAAGCAGTTGGCAAATTCTGGGAAGAGAGCTCATTTAGCACTGTGTTTCAGATTTTAATAGAGAGGGCTTTCTTAGAATATTTTTACAGGATACAGAGGTTATGGGCAATAAGGAAGGGAAATAAAAAACCAAGTAGTTTTCTTGCATGGCTTTTTGGCTAGAATTTCATAAAATGAATGTTATCTGCAAGAAGACTAAAAACAGGGTGATTCATTACAGAAACTGTGTCCTTAACATGCTAAACAAGTAGTTACATATGGGAATAAAACAGTCAGTTAAGCTGGTCTTGAAGCCTGGCTTATTGGGACCTGGAAATGTTCTTGGCTGATTGACTGTTGTAAGCAATCATAATAGTAATAGGTGACATTTAATGAATGCTTTGCTAAGCCTTGAGTTACATCATCACATGTAATACTCACAGCAGTCTATGAAACAGACACTACTTATGTCTCCATTTTACAGAGAGAGCATATGAGTGACAGGGTAAATAAGTTAACCAGGATCACAGAGCTAGTAAGCAGTCGAGTTGTAGTTTGAACTGAGGCACTGCATCTTAATTAGTCAACTAGACCCACGTTGCTGACTGGCCAGACCCACTTCCTTGCTCCCCATGTCCAACAAACCAGCTGAAGAAATCTACAGAGCTTTGTTAGTATTCTTCCCATTTCTGGAGCCAGCCATTAAGGAGGAGTAGGTCCCAGCTCCAGAATGGGTTTTCCCATAACACAGCCATGACTCTCTTGAGTTATATTTCAGCTTCTGGGCGGTAGCCTGGATGAGGGTCTATCTACTCGTTTTGGAAACAACCATAGCTGGGCTATTTTTTCCTTTATTTATGGGTCATGAGCACTGCCAGCAAATTTCTCTGAGGGGTGCATTTAAATATGCCACATTTGTATTACTGTATGTGTATGCTGGGTGAAATATTTATGATAAATCAAGGTTTTAGGTGCCCTATGGGAAAAATGCTGATGGAGAAATACATCTGAAGAAAACTTTTCTCTTAGCAGTAGTTACTTGAGGAAACAGTCTCCGTTTATCTTTAGAGGCTTATGTGCACTGAATACCGACCACCCAGAATCATGGTTCTGCATATCAGAAAAGGAAAACGAAGCACTTAAGCTTAGCTCTGGGCTGCTTCAGCCTTCGCCATGCTATGCAAGCCCCTCTCCCATTCTTCCAGCCCTTGTTCTCTCCAGTTTTCAAGCCTGGCAAAGCTGGCAAATGCCTGCTTTCCTGTCAAGACTTCTACCCCAGCCACATTAACCTGCTTGGAATGCTCGTCTCAGCATTTCCCCTGTGGTTAACACCCACACGTGCCTACTCGCTTGCATTTTTTTCCTAAGGGGCACCATTTCTAATCCCTTTTCCCTCCCTAATAATGATGTATCACTATTTCTCCTTCCCAATCTTGCTCACCATTTACAATTACATACTTACTTCTGTGATGTTTGTTTAATGCCTGTCTCCTTTACAAGTCTAAGTCCGTTGAAGAGAGAGGTTCTGTTTGTGTCTTGAATAAGTGTCTTGCTAGACATAGGTGTTCTAAATATTTGTTGAAGGAATGTGCTTTTCCTGGGCTCTGCAGAAACTTGTGCATGTAGCTTGTTTATTATATTCTGCCATTTATAGATCCCCCCTCCTGCACTGGACCATAAGCTCACTGATGTAAATATTTGTAATCCCCAATGCCCATTGTAGTGGCTGACACATGTAAGTGTTCAATGAAAGTGAATGAAGTTGAATGGCCCTGTGTGACTTATACCTCAGATTTGACATCATGAATATAAAGCACTTCAGTTCAGTCTATCTAACATTTAAAGCACCCATTAAGTGTCAGACTCTATGCATAGTACTAAGGATAGGAAAAGGTGTGAGACAGTCTAGAAAGGAAACAGATATAGAAAGATAATTATAGACAAATTGTTGCTGTGCAATGAAAAAGATATGGATAGAGTATTATAGTAGACAGTGAATAGAGTTTCCTCATTTCTTAGCCTAATTTTAATCTTAAAGGTTCAGAATTAGAACTGTATAGAGTGTGTGAGTGAATGAACCCTGAGTACTAAGGACAAAGATCAAGAGTGTGATTTAGTAGCAGTTTGATGCTGCTGAATCATGAGGCATGAGGCAAGGAGTGTAGTGGTCGTGAGGCTACAAGGGTAAGCTATAGATAGGCTTAAAAGACATGTGAAAGAATTGTGGTCTTTCCTTTATGTTTTTCTCTACAACCCAGTCATTGTAATTGCTGGAATTTTTCTTGGCTGTTTCAGAATGCAAGAAAATTTCAGAGACTAAAGTCTGCATTATAGAATGTAAGAAAAATTCCAGGTGCTAAAGTTGAAAGATTCATTCATTCATTCCTGTTTTTTCCTTCAATGATTGTTACTCAGTATCTACTAAATATTAGGTGCTGAGTATGGTTACAGGTTCAATGAAAATACAGAGTTTACCGTCAAGGAGTTTAATCATGTGAGGGGGATAGATGAATAAACAAAAGAGTAAAATACGAAGTAAGTATAATGGCATAATGGCATAAGTCAACAGTTCTCAAATACTTGGGCCTTAGGACTTCTTTCTTCGTTGGAATATTATGAAGATCCGTATCCCCCTCTTAGTTTTTTGTTTTTGAGGGTTATGTATCATCAGTTTTTGTTATGTTAGGACTTAAAACAGAAATTTTAAAAAGATTTATTAATTAAAAATAATAAACCGGCCAGGCGTGGTGGCTCACGTCTGTAATCCCAGCACTTTGGGAGGCTGAGGTGGGCAGATCACGAGGTCAGGAGTTCGAGACTAGACTGACCAACATGGTGAAACCCCGTCTCTACTAAAAATACAAAAATTAGTTGGGTGCAAGCCTGTAATCGCAGCTACTCAGGATGCTGAGGCAGGAAAATCACTTGAACCTGGGAGATGGAGACTGCAGTGAGCCGAGACTGAGCCACTGCACTCCAGCCTGGGCGACGGAGCAAGACACTGTCTCAAAATAATAATAATAATAAACCAATTACGTATTAACATAACTTTTTTGGGAAAATTACTGCATCTTATCGTTATTTTTCTTTCACAAAAAAATTCATGAGAAGAGTGCCATTGTTTTACGTTTTTGCAAGTCTGTATCTCTGGCTTAATAGGTGTTGAATTCTCATATCTGCTTCTGCATTCACTCTCCTGTAATATGTTCTGATTATTTTATATGGACTTTTCAGATAATTGTGGATATTCTTTGACACGATGCCAAAACTTGACAAGTCGTAGTTGCTTAAAAGTTAATTGCAATGGGGAATCTAAAACCAATGAATAAACTTTTTATACTCTGTCACATAAAAATTTATTGGTCTATCTTATATTTTGAATGGATTTATTAACCAGGCATGATTTTGTAACATTAGGTATTAGTCATTTGGAAAACGTTGGTTCACTGAGTGAACGACAGATGCATTTCGTTATAAAACATGAAGTCGTGATATAAATACAATATAAATACAATAACACAATAAAAATCAGATAATTCATTAATATAATTGTTGACCTCATCAGAAGAGGCTTTAAGCACTGAGAAGCCGTCATGGTCCTGGTGATGAGTTTTCCAAAATTCTAGCTTGCGCTTGAAAGTTTAACTTTCATAACTGACAGCAAATAGTGTCAGTTGTTTTAACATGTCAGTATCACTTCAGTCATTTTCCAGAGAATGTCTGCTAAATACCTAAATCTGAATAACCTTGGTTTTTTTTTGTTTGTTTCTTTGTTTTTGTTTTTTTTGAGATGGAGTCTTTCTCTGTCGCCCAGGCTGGAGTGCAGTGGCGTGATCTCGGCTCACTGCAAGCTCTGCCTCCCGGGTTCACACCATTCTCCTCCTCAGCCTCCGGAGTAGCTGGGACTACAGGCACCCGCCAGCACGCCTGACTACTTTTTTTTTGTATTTTTAGTAGAGACAGGGTTTCACTGTGTTAGCCGGGATGGTCTTGATCTCCTGACCTTGTGATCCGCCTACCTCGGCCTCCCAAAGTGCTGAGATTACAGGTGTGAACCACTGCACCTGGCCTAACCTTAGTTTTTATGTAAGTCATTCTTTCACATAAAAGATGGCATTCCATGAAAAGATTGAGTAGTTCAGCTTGCAATTCAATCATGGAGATACTTTTCTTCAAGACATCCAGATAAAAAAACCCATCATGCTTCAATAGGCAGAAATGCTTTGCATGTACTCTCCTTTTTCTCATATAGTTTATTAAAAAGTGTGTTTATTAAGAATTCAACAGGTTATTTTGAACGTGGCAATGCTGTGAATTCTTTTAATTGACTTTTCATCCAGCGGGCATTCAGCAATTCAACTGAAGGGTCGTGTTTGAAAAAAATTATACTTTTGACTGGGTGCAGTGACTCATGCCTGTAATCCCAGCACTTTGGGAGGCCAAGGTCGGCGGATCACGAGGTTGGGGGTTTGAGACTCTCCTGGCTAACACAATC
>NW_012104421.1:2829370-2831099 GCF_000951045.1 Mandrillus leucophaeus | reverse complement strand
TTTTTTTTTGTTTTTGTTTGTTTGTGTTTTTTTTGAGACAGGCTCTCACTATGTTTCCCAGGCTGGTCTTGAACACTTGGCCTCAAGCGACCCTTTGGCTTTGGCCTCTCAAAGTGCTAGGATTATAGGTGTGAGCCGCTGCACCTGGCCAAGATGAGGTTTTACATTAGTATCATGGGCTGTTAGTAAGGGAGAGGATTTAGAAGTCATCTAGTCCTCTGATACATGCAAGTCTTGAGGGCTTAAGTTGCTTGCCCGAGTTCACCTGCTAATTAATGGTAGGGCTGAGCCAACAAGTTAATGCTTTGGTATACAGTGGAGCTGAATTAGGAGCAAATTCACATGCTAACTTTCAGGGCAACTCCCTGCCATAAGAAGAACTGCATTATCTAGTTTAACTGTCACCACAACAAAAAGATCATGACATATATTAAGGTAATAGGAGCTTCATGCTGAAAGGGAGGGGAGTAAACCCATTGCCAAGCAGAAACACTGGAGATTTCCACTCTTGCCCTGTTCACAGCTTACATTTGGTAGTGCTATTAAAGAAAATCATGACATGCTAACCCAGTCTTTTTTTTCCTTTTAGTCAGTAGTTCTCCAACTTTAGCGTGGATAAGAATTATTATTCAGGGATGTGTGTTAATTAATGGGGGATTTAAGGATATTCAAGCCAATTTTGCTAATAAGCAATATTTGCCAACCTTGAAATCTAACTCTCATGGGATGGAAATCTACTTTACTCTAATGCATTAAAAATTTAGTATTTAACACATTTGAGTGTTTTCTAAATTAAAATTTTGAATATAAACTTCAAAAAGTAAAATTAAGTGTTTTGGGGAAACCCTGGAAATTACTGCTTTCTTTGTTAATACCTACTAAGCCCATTCCTGGTCTCAAAGCCAGGGTTTAAGAGGTTTTATTATAATTACATTTTGTAAACTTCTATCCTTCTCTCCTTTTCTTTTTCTGTAATCCAGCAATATATCCAACTTACCTTTCTCCCCTCTTCTTCCAAGTCCCAGAACATTCTCTTCTGGAGCACTTAAATCCCAAAGGAGAACTGTGAGCTCTAACCCAGCAATCAAAGCCAACTTTTACGGTGTCTTCTTTTGTTTTTCTATTTGTGAGCAACTCCTCCCCATCTCTCCCCTCCCTGAAACCCACAACTATCCCCTCAGGCCCCACCATAACTGCTTTTTCCCACCTGGCAAACAGCCTCACTGAATTCTGGGTGGCAGGCATTAACCAGACTTCAACACAAATGCTCCTGTCGAAAATGGCACCAAGTTAGGTGAAGAACAAAGACACTCTGGCTTCAAAGAAGAAGCTCCAGTTTCTGCACAGAAGGAGTTTCACACAACTTCGGTTAACAACAACCACCACCTCAGGGGAAGAAAAGGCCCCGACTACAAAGAAATGCCAAACAAGCAGTCATCAGTCCTTCCTTTCTTTCTCTGGTGTGTTTTGCACAAAACCTGATCAGGAGAGAAGGGCTTTGATAATCACTTGGACCATGACCGCTGCTAGTAGCGCTTCTTCTGCTTCATGTATCTCAGCAATTTGGGGGCATCTGAGTGTTCCATGCTTACCCAGGCTTAGAGCGTGCACACACACACACACACACACACACACACACACACACACGCACACCATGAAATGGGATTGGTTGGCTAGAAAAAGATTCTGGCGACTTCCCAAAGATTACAGGCCAAGTAATGTTTTTCCT
>NW_012104421.1:2823454-2824832 GCF_000951045.1 Mandrillus leucophaeus | reverse complement strand
GGGTGACAGAGTGAGACCCAGTCTCAAAAAAAAAAAAAAAAAAAAAAAAAAAAAGTTATACTTTCTATTGCATTATCAAGTGTATTCTTAAGTGAAACAAGTTTTTGCTTTTGTTTTGTTTGTTTCATTGTAAGTATGTAGTGATGCAGAATTCCGTAACTACTGGCAGGGGTTGGTACTACTGCCATGATTTATGCCAAGGTACCAGCAGCTTTACTTCCCATTGCTTTTGCAACACCAGTACAACGTCAACAAAGTTGGTCCAGGATAAGTCAGTAGATTAAGGAAAAATTATTCAACACTTTGAATATTTTAGCACCACTTGTATGTGTTGTCAAGCATTCACAGAAAAAATAGTCTTCTTTGATGATTAGTTGGTTCTGATACTGGACAAATGCAAGCAAAATAGCCATCCTTGTAGATTCTTCGGTTTATGAGGAAAAAGTAAAATTATGCAGAAGACGTGGCAACACAGTCTCTTTTTCCAGCTAAATTTTTAATTCAACAAATTACTTTGAAGGTGGCAATGCTGTGAATTCTTTTACTGACTTTTCATCCAGCAGGCGTTCAGCAATTCAACTGTACAAGGTTTTATTATTTCTCAGTTACTATATATGTATTTCTCTAGTCAATGCAATTCAATGACTTGACCCTGTAAGTTGCCTCTAACAACTATAAAAGAAGTTGGGGCTTCTTCATTTATAGTTCAAAATATGTAAGCAATAATTTTTGGCTTTTAGGAGCTAATTACATCTATATTTAACATATTTAGTCCTTTATCTTTAAACTCTGAATGTGTTTTTAATATATTTTGTTGAATTTTCTTTTGTATTAATATACTGAGTATAATTCAGTCAAGGAGAGTAAATTAGTAATGTGACTCTGTTTCTGAAAACAGTTTTTGTTACTAGGAAAAGAGTTTCTGCCCATCTATACTAAATACATGTTGAATAAATACTCAAAGAGTATTTGTTTGAAGGGATGCAACATTATGGGTCTGCTGATGTGCATATACCATAGGCCAACATGAACAGTAAAGGTACCACTGCCACAGAGTTTGGGTTGGGATGTATTTTTTCTCCCAGTTTATGATCATGTATTTACCTATTTTATACCTAGTATTCACTGGGCCCCAAGTACAGGGATTGCAGGTGTCCAACCAAGGTAAAGGAACAGCTTCTGGGTCCAGAATGACGCCAAGTCAGCTGTCCATTAGTTGATGATTTTGCCCTATTTGAGTGACCCTCTCATGGACCTAAAGTATGGCATACAGTTAAAGCCCAGTGTGATGCTATCAGACAAAAGATGAGGGCTCTTTTCTTTTCTTCCCTTTCCTCCCTTCCTCCTTTCCTCCTTCCCTCCTTCCTTCCCTCCCTCC
>NW_012104421.1:2816503-2819252 GCF_000951045.1 Mandrillus leucophaeus | reverse complement strand
GCTTTTTCCCACCTGGCAAACAGCCTCACTGAATTCTGGGTGGCAGGCATTAACCAGACTTCTACACAAATGCTCCTGTCGAAAATGGCACCAAGTTAGGTGAAGAACAAAGACACTCTGGCTTCAAAGAAGAAGCTCCAGTTTCTGCACAGAAGGAGTTTCACACAACTTCGGTTAACAACAACCACCACCTCAGGGGAAGAAAAGGCCCCGACTACAAAGAAATGCCAAACAAGCAGTCATCAGTCCTTCCTTTCTTTCTCTGGTGTGTTTTGCACAAAACCTGATCAGGAGAGAAGGGCTTTGATAATCACTTGGACCATGACCGCTGCTAGTAGCGCTTCTTCTGCTTCATGTATCTCAGCAATTTGGGGGCATCTGAGTGTTCCATGCTTACCCAGGCTTAGAGCGTGCACACACACACACACACACACACACACACACACACACACGCACACCATGAAATGGGATTGGTTGGCTAGAAAAAGATTCTGGCGACTTCCCAAAGATTACAGGCCAAGTAATGTTTTTCCTTTTTTCTTTCTTTTATTCTATGATTCCCTCTCTCTTTTTCTTACTATTCCAGTCAACTGCTGATATGTGACTGTACAGCAATGACAAATACATACTCACCCTAATTGCCACATTTTTGAGGAAAATAAATAGAAAATGGTGGGAAAGTGGAAGCTGCCTACATAGGGAGACAGAAAGAAATTTTGAAATAATGGACAATTTAAAAATGTTACTTTCCTCCTCTAAACTCAAAGCAGAGAATTTTAAAAAAACTGTTCCCATCTTGATAAAACCCTAATTAAAAATGAAAAGGGCACAGTTCTTTGTGGAACGAGGCAGGCATTAAATAAGTAAATCAGACAAATTCAATATGCTTTTGTTTCCATACCTATTCTATTAAGTCACTTCTCCCAGTCTGTAACATGACAGCTCTCTTTTCTTCCTCAGTCTCTCACTTTCTTTCTTTTCCCTTCTCTATCTCAAATTGTCGAGTTGTTACTGTCTCTTCTATCCCCTCTTAGTCTCTGTTATCACAGAAGTGGACAGGAGCCAGGCCTAGCTGTGGTTTTTTGCCATGTCAGTAGCCACACCAGTTGTTGATAAAAATCTGGCACCATGAGATGAGGCCATCTGTGGTGAAGTTTAAACCTATTTACCTCCTTGGCAAGCTGGTTGAAGCCTTCCTTTCTCTGTATTCAGTGAGGCTGAAGATGACAAATGCAGTGGGATTAAAGCCATGGGATGAAGTTTGGGGCAAAACAAAACCCTTTCCCAAAGACAGAGCTCATGATAGCTATTAGCTGTAAGGATAAGCAAATCCCCAGTGTCTGGAGCATGCAGCCCGGAGACATTCCAGCTCTGTGTCCCACTCTGTGTACTTGAAGGAGACAGACAACTGGCTGAATTGCAGTCTGGACTTTGGGTACTGGGAGACGCAAACTGGACTCTGCCACTTCTTTGTTAAAGGACCTTGGAATAATCCTAGATTGTACTTTGTGATTTGCAGGGCAAAACCGCTGTTTTAGAGAACTGTTCTCAAATATAATGAGCTACAGAAGAAAACTACCACACTTGTGACCTCCAAATAGGACTCCACAGCTTGACCAATTACCTGAACCATAACACTCCAGTCCAAAAGACTTTGGTTGCTTCCAAAAATCCAATCAACCCTTACAGCTACCAATAAGGCTATTCAGACACGCATGAAGTAAGCTCTGAAGTCAATGCCAAATGCTTTGGACAATGTCAGCGTCCCTGGGCAGAGGCCAATTTACCATGAAGCTAATAAAGCTTAAGCTTCTAGGCCTCTTTTGAGACCCCCGAGAAGGATGCTAGAAATGTGTTCCCATGTTTGTATTTTTGTTGCAAAATTTATAAAAGGTGCTTTAAGCCCAATGAGTTGACTGCTGTCTCTATTTCTACTCTCCCTCTGTTAGATTTCCCCTTCTGTTACATGGGATTGGAGTGATCCAAGGCAGTTGAGTTAGAGATACATTTAATGTGGCTTTAGTGGGATAAATTTGTGAAAATCAAAGTCTCATCCATATGCAGTTACTTTACTGCTGGCCATCTGGGTATAGGAATGGTTTCTCGGTCCATGCCTACAGCCCAGTGTGCTGACCCCCTGGCAGAGTGCACAGAAAGAGGCAGAGCCCGAAGTTGACTCCCAATATCTCCACATGAAAGTGTCCCGCGGTGTTTGGCACTGGAAATATGTGGGCAGTGGAGGAGAAACCAGATTTGAAATGTGTGGAGCCAGAGGCTACTCTGTGGAATGGAGATAATATCTATATTTTTAAGGTTGTTATGAAGGTTAAACACAATAAGGTATGTGTCGGTGTTAACCAGTATCTAGTATAAATGGTTGGTAAGGAAAGGTATTTTTCTTTCTTATTTGAAGGATCTGAGTATATTCATTATGAAAACCAGATACCGGCTGGTCGCGGTGGCTCATGCCTGTAGTCCCAGCACATTGGGAGGCCAAGATCGGTGTATTACGTGAGGTCAGGAGTTCAAGACCAGCCCGGCCAACATGGTGAAACCCTGTCTCTACAAAAATACAAAAAAAAATTAGCCAGGCATAATGGTGGGTGCCTGTAATCTCAGCTACTCAGGAGGCTGAGGCATGCGAATCGCTTGAACCTGGGAGGCAGAGGTTGCAGTGAGCTGAGATCACGCCATTGCACTCCAGCCTGGGCGACAGAGCAAGATTTCTGTCTCAAAAAAAGATAAAAAA
>NW_012104421.1:2809188-2816430 GCF_000951045.1 Mandrillus leucophaeus | reverse complement strand
AGTGAGACCCAGTCTCAAAAAAAAAAAAAAAAAAAAAAGGAAAAAAAGGAAAACCAGATATCAGAATATCAGAATGCTTGGGAGATTGTGATAGCTCTTCAAACATTATTTTTAAAAACCTATTGTTACTTTTTTTCTCCTTTTTTCTTTATTCTCAAAGCAAATTGAAAATTATTGAAAGTCCTGCTGTTTGAATTCTAGTTAATAGAGATTCTCCCACTCTAAAATGATTAAAAATTTAAAACACTCTCAAAATGCCTCATAGCAACATTAGTAATAAGAATCAGGACACCCCCCAGATGCCAGTGGTTAAGAAGCAAAGTCCATCTGATATTATTAAGCTGCTCTCTGCTTTATTGATTGCTAGGCTCTCTGAGGATGGGAAGAACATCTTTGGGTTTAGTAATATATGGTGCCTGTCTCAGCACATAAGTGCTCAACAGTGACTAATACACCTCTCTGATTGTTCTTCTTATTGGTTCCTAGACTCATACTAGACAGAGTCCAGTCTGAGTTTCATAGATGAAGTTGAAATGGACCACTTGCTCTCCATTTGGTATCATTTCTAAAGTAATGGCTGAAATCATCCCTAACTGTAGAGAGAAAAAAAATAAAATGACACCTGAAACATTCTTGTCAGTTAATAAGCAATAGACTGGTTAGAAACAACTTTTTTCTGCAGAAAAAGGTCAATACATTCTTGTCCCCTGCCTAGTCTACCTTCTGTTTCTTTTCTACTTTTCCTGCACCATCCAAAAAAAGAGGTGCCTCATTTAACTAAAAGCAAGTTTCCCCACATTGGACAGCCCGATCCACACCCCTTTTAGCCTCGGCATCACCTTGGTGAAACTTCAAGAATGTGCCCATACACAAAAGAAAATTTGCTTCTCTTTCTGAGAAACTGATTTCTCATGGCCCCACCAGGTTTGCCAGAGCCAGTTGAAAGTTTAGCAATCTTAACTGTGCTTCAGAAGGTCAGACCCAGCCAAAACCCAGTCTACTAAGTATCTACGTATTAGCACCTCGGGGTGGATGGCTTGGGGAGAGAGAAGCGGGGGAGGCAGGCGGGGGGGGCGGAGAGAGAGAGGCAAGGGGACCCCATGTGTTCCACAAATTGCCTCTCCCCTACACCCACCCAGCCACGAGTATATGAAATAATTCCTCCTTTGTCTGCCAGCTGGCTTTCAAAGCTATTGGGATGAGCCTGCTGGACCTGTCTGGGAAGCTTGTTAAACTGCACGGAGTAAGTCAGGGAAAGGGAGGGGTAGGGAAAAGATTAAAGGGCGAATACAATCTGTGTGAGGCAGTGGCTCTGACTCTAAAGAAGCAGATGATCTAAGGAGAGGAAGAGCTTCCCTCTAAAACCAGAGACTGCATGCAATGCAAATGACCCGCGTGCAGCTGCCTCTGGCAGGCAGCCACCCGCCTCCAAAGAATAAAGTCAGAGCAACAATTCACTCCTGAACCCTGAAGCTTAGTGACTTCAAACAAGAAAAAAGAAAAGTGACATGCTTTTTTCCCCCTTTCCCGAGTGAACTCATCCTTTCCCCAAATTGTGCTGATGACCTCATCATCTGCAGCTGTGTGCTCCAAGCTCTGTCACCCCTCAATCCCTGGGGATCACATCTGGTGTGGAGCCTTGGTACCTGGGGCTACAACATCTGGAGATGACTGTCTTTACAAGTGGGGTGTTTTGTAACGATGCAGCCAAGGGAAAGGGAAATCTTCATCATTTTTTTCTTGGGAGATAGCCCTCTTGTCTTTGTGCAATAAGGATCTGCAGGGACAGTGATGTCAGGGTTAGTGTTTCAGGTACCTTTTCATTTTTCACCTTTACATTCATGAGTGACTGTGGGTCTAACCTGGGAAATGATATTGGTCTCTTTGAACCAATCCTGCTTGTGTTTGTTTTATGGTCTGGCAAGGTCCTCACTGACAAAGGTAATGTTATTGTTAATATGGATATGAAAAATCACCCCACTTATGGCCTGGCTCAGCTCATGCCTCTAATCCCAGAACTTTGGGAGGCCGAGGTGGGCAGATCACTTGAGGCCAGGAGTTCAAGACCAGCTTGGCCAACACAGTGAAACCCTATCTCTACAAAAAATACAAAAATTAGCTGGGCATGGTGGTGCATGCCTGTAGTGTCAGCAACTCAGGAGGCTGAGTGGGGAGGATCACCTGAGTCTGGGAGGTCAAGGCTGCAGCGAGTTGTGATTGTGCCGCTACATTCCAGCCTGGGTGACAGAGTGAGACCCAGTCTCAAAAAAAAAAAAAAAAAAAGAGAGAAAAGAAAAAACACATCATCCTAATTAGCAGAATTAAACGGGCTTTAGAAACTACAATGGTAAAAATGGCCCCAAACTACTTATATCTATGGGAAAACATATACATTTAGGAAGGGGACTCTTTTCCTACTGTGAGAATACACATTGATCCAACTAAGTTTGGGAAACAATTTGGCAATCCTCTCTACATAAAGGAACTTAAAAATGCTCATATACTTTCATTCAGAAATTTCATTTCTAGAAATCTCTTATCCAAGTAATACAGAAATGCTAAACTATAGTACAAGACCTTCATTCCAGTATTATTTACTATTTACTGCAATAAAACAGAAACAATCCCCCCATCACACAAAACACAGACAACCTAATCCAATGTTCAACATTAGAAGAAGGGCTGTGTAAATTATGTTACATCCATACAATGGAATGTTACGCAATCATTACAAATGAAAATTATGCAATGCATTGTTTACATAATGCTGGAAAACATCAGAATATAAGCATGATTTCTACTTTATACAAGGCATATATTCATGGACAAAGGAATTGAAAGAATATATATATAAATTCCACAAGTCTTATTTTTAGGAGGGGATGATGTTACTATTATTGGTTTTTTTAATGCATTTTCATGTTTTCAACTTTTCCATAGTGAGCTCACTTTACTTTTGTAATTAGGAAAATAAAGTTATTTTAAAAGGCAGGAAAAAGAAAATCCTTTGCAGTCTTCCTTGGCAGAATTTAATGAATTATTATCTTATGGCCTATAAACTAAAGTGGTGTATTAGCTAGGCCTGACATAAGAAAATGGCAAACTGTAGGGGAGTTTATATTTAATTTTAGCTGATTGTTATTATAAGAAAATAAAAATGGCTCAAAGCCACTGAATCTGATTTTTCTAGAGAAGTCCTAAATCCAGATTTTAAAGTGGAATCCACTAAGTTTTAAATAAAGGCAATAAATCCACATTAAAAAATCAATTTACATATATTGGGCAAGCAAAATATCCAGCCTATGTGGCATTAATTTGAAACTCACTTGTTAGACAATGCAAGTGCAGTCCTGTGGAGACAGTCACCAGCCTTGGGGACTGCCAGGCATTTCACTTTACTTCATTACTATTAATAATGCTGCAGTGAAAGCCTTCTTCTTCTTTCTTTTCACAGCTAGGCAGTTATCTCCCTAAGGTAAACTTTAAAAAGATAGATCTCAGATTCAAAGATTATATTGATTTTTTTATACCTATTGTCAAATAGTGTTCCAGCAAGTTCAAATGTATTACTTCCATTAACTGTTCATGATAGCCCTTGTTTTCCACACTCTCATAAGTGTAGAGTTTCGGCAAACTTTGTCATAGATGAATGTTTATATCAAATTATATTTAGTTACATTTGCTTAATCAATGCTATTAAACAGATATGGTATGTTTATTGACCTTTGGTATTTCTTCTTTTATTAATTGCCTGTTCATATTTTTTGCCCATTTTTAAGTGGTCTCTAATTTTTCTTATGGTTTTATGTAACTTTTTTTGTATACTATGGACAGTATCATATGAATTAAGTTAAAAAAATTTTTTTGTCTTTTAATCTTGTAAAATGGGGCATGTTTTTTGTTATTTTAATGTCTGCCATGAGACTATTTTAAGTGGGAAATTAATTTTGCTTCAGAGAATATCTTGAGGAGTCACTTAGATGATAAAGAGTGAGGGAGCAGTTCATCAGAAAACTGTGAAGCAAAGGGTTTGCCAAACTCATGTGCAGGCTGGAAAACATTAAATGGAAGACACACTAATGAGAGAGAACAGTGGAAGATTTTTGCAATACATATAATTGATAAAGGATTAGTATTGAGTATATATATGAATAACTTACAAATTGAGAGAAAAAGGCAGACAACCAATTTGAAAAACAGACAAAAGATTTAGACAGACACTTCACAAAGTAAAAATGAAGAAATCCAAATGGTCAATAAATACACAAAAATTTCCTAAAATCTAATGAGTATTCAGATAAATATAAATTAAAATATCAATAAAAACACACTTAGATGTTTGCTGATGCCAAATGTTTTTGAAGATGTGGAATATCAGAAATTCTCCTAAATCACTGATTGGACTATAAATGCCTAGTGTAGGGACACAGAAAAATGTATGTATAAATAATAGTTATTATATTAAGGTATATATACAGTCATATATATTGAAGCATTGTTTATAATCTCCCCTAACTGGAAACAATGCAAATAGCCATTGACAGTAAAATAGATGAATAATTGTAATATGAAAACTATACAGCTGTGAACATCAATACATTAAAGTTACATGTTCCAGCATGGACAAATCTTATCAACATGAGCTGGAGAAGAAAACTGAGACAAAAAGAACATATCCAATATTCCATTAATAAAAAGTTCAAAATGAAACTAACATATGATTTACAGATGTATACCTAGGTAATAAAACTATAAAGAAAAACAAGAATGTAATTACTAGCAATCTTAGAATATTATTTATTTCTAGCAGATGGAGTGGTGATTGTGATGGGAAAAGATGTAGTGTGTGTGTGCTTGCATGTGTGTGTGTGTGTCTGTCTTTGTGTGTTTCCTAAAATGTCAATGGTGCTGTTTTACTTGACCTAGGTGTTTTCTATTTTTCTGCGTTTAATAATAAAATAGAAATCTGGAGAGTTAGAAAAAGTAGAGAAATGAGAGAATGTGAAAAAAAAATACTGTGAGAGATAGGGATAAACAACATGGCAAGAGACTAACGCCTGCAGAAAAATATTGTTAATAGTATATTCCAAGTGGTGGTCTATACAAAGGCGTTCTTAGGGCAATGCTATCTTATATTCAATTACATATTGTTGGTATATCTCTTCACATTCTAAACTTTCGATAAACTCTGTTAAATAAATATTTTGAATGAGATTTTAGGGAAATCAAAGAAAAGTAACCAGGCTATGAATTAATTTAGAACAAGGATTTTTTGAGAAAGGTGAGGAGTGGCCATGAGCATATGAGTCCCTGAATGTGTACAGTAATCTTGGAGAGGGGATTAAAAGTACCAAAGGATCTGGAATTGGGCTTAAGTCAAATGGATTTAAGTCTCCAAAGAGTAGTGTCTTACCTGATGCCCAGAGATATTGGTTTATGGTAGTATTTTCTCTTCTTTCTTCCGTACAGAAGTCTAAGACTTATAGGTAATCAGATTTATTGGTCTTTATTCTTTGATTTCTGTTTTTCATGACATGCTTAAAAGACAGTTTATCATGTTTGAGCATCTAAATCCTTGATTTGCCCAGAGTTCTACTTAGTGGAAAGATGGAAGGAGTGCTTGCTTTTGTTTTCCCAAAAAACCAGCTCAATCATTTTCTCTGATAATTTGAAATACCTCATTTAACCATGTGTTAAATTTTCACATCTACACACTCTATCCTATTCCATTGATTCTATTCCTGTGCTACTTCTATTTGATTACTATAATTCTTGGATAAATTTCAAAATCTGATAGGGAAAGTCTTCCTTGTCAGTATTTTCTTGGCATTGCCACTTTGATTATTCTTTCAACCCACAGGATCATTTTGCCATATTTAAAAACAAAACAAAAACCCTGTTGGGATTTCTGTAGATAAGTCATTGAATTTACAGATGACTTTCAGTAGCAACACAGAATATTCTGTTTAAGAACTTAGTGTCTCTAATTATTCAGTTATTTTTTGTATATCTCTCTACTGGGTTATATATTTTAAAAATCAACATCCTAAATACTTATCATCTTTAAACTACCCTGTTTATCAGTTTCAGCATCCAGTATTAATTTTAGAACGTATATTAATATACATTTGCTTATATATTAAAAGGTCAAACTACATTTCATTAGGGGATGTCAGTTGGGTGTTAAAATATGTTACATATATTAAAAATAAATTATATATAATTTCTATTTAAGGGAGATTCTTCCCAAATTCTGGCACTGGGTTGATAATCTTTCTTTCGGGTGGTGTTAGCTTTCAAGTTTTCTTGCTTTTCTTCTCCTTCATAGAAATTTTAAAGGGAAGCTAGGAGAATACCCCAGGAAACTCTAGTCAGGCACCACTTTAAAACAGAAGTCTGTTCATTGACTAATAAATAATAAAATGTCAAGGCATAATTTATGTGCCTTAATGCTACTCAGGGTTACAAATCCAATTTGTTACTTTATTTCAAATCCATCCCTGTCACCTTAATTGATACATGCATCCAATATTTTGAATGTAGATGATTTCAAGGTATACTCAATATTAAGGCATGTGGACTGTTCTACCACCTGTTATTGTTTCTTTTCACCAGAGGAAACTAGAGCAGGGATCTTGCTACTTTTATTTAATTCGGACTTTAGCCCTTTTATGATAATCAAATGTCAATTGCCCAAGACTAGGGATGCAAAAGCACTATACTGTGTGCCGGGGGGTTCTTGAAATAAAAGATTGGGTAATTTATATTTTTAATATAAGTGATTTAGAGCCTGAGGCTTTGATCTAATTAAGCAGAGAATCAAATTAGCTGGAGATTAAGTGAAGATAGAATGAGGGGAAGTCTTGCTGGCTCTTGAGTTTTCTAAGAAAGGCTCTCTGCAGTGCAGTGGTTCTCAACCTTGGCTGCATGTTGGAATTACTCAAAGAGCTTCAAAAAATACTGATGCCCAGGCCCCAGGTCCAGAGATTTCAATGCAATCTGTCTGATGAGCAGCCCCAGTATCAGAAATTTAAAAGTCTTCCCAACTGATTCTATAATAATATGCAGCTGAGGTTAATAAGGACATCGTTCTTAATCCCAATTGAATTAAGTGCCACTTGGAGGCTGGTTTAAAAATACAGATTCCACTTTGGGAGGCCAAGGTGGGCAGATCACGAGGTCAGGAGATCGAGACCATCCTGGCTAACACGGTGAAACCCCGTCTCTACTAAAAATACAAAA
>NW_012104421.1:2801121-2809048 GCF_000951045.1 Mandrillus leucophaeus | reverse complement strand
TATATATATATTTTACAATGTACTGAAGTAGGCTCTAGGAATCTGCATTTCTAATAAGTGTCCATGTTTTTCTGATATAAATGATTCCTCCTCTATAAGATGTATCTGATTATAGTCATCTCTCTCCCCATCCACCTTTAACTCAGGTCTCAGAATATCTTTCTTAAATATATATCTTTCCAATTTAAAAGACTCACTGGCTGCCCTTGTGTACAAAATAGTCTTTAGCGCAGCTTTCAAGTCCTCCCCAACCCCAGGCTTTGTCCATCTTCTTGGCCTTCTCACCCACTTCATCCCAATGTCTCTCTACCATGCTCATTGCATCCTTTCCTGATTAACTTCTGGCTTCTTTTAGAGTCTTTGCTTAAGCCGTTACATCTGACTTCATAGATCTTTCCCATCTTCAACCACCTAATCCTCCTCTTCTAGCAGCTAGAATTCCAACACTTCCATGAAAATTTGTTTGATCTTTTAAAATTAGGATATCCATACTTTCCTTCACATGCCTATTGCAATTGATCTGCACCTATCCCTTATTTGCTTTGGTTCGGTTGGACCTGAGCTATGGAAAGTTGAGTTGATCTTACCCCTCTGTGCATAGCATCTTATCTTCATTGGTCAATGCCAGGGCCCTCTAATATGTTTGAACAGTGTTCATAAACATGTGTGTACCCTCCTAAAATAAGACATGCTGCCTCAAGTATAGTTGGTTTTGTGCTGGAAATCTCACTCTTTTTTCACTTCAAATTTATTTTATGATCTATCCACATAACTAAAAGAAAATCAAATTCATTGCATCTACCCACTGCATAGCATCCCTTAGAGGACACTTACCACCATATTTTACTCTTCTATTCCTTCTTAACCGATATCTAGTTTGCCCTGAATTCTTTACTGCCACAAGGAGGCCACACTGAACATTCTCTTAGGTGGCCCCTGGTGGATCCATATGATAATTTTTTTAGATATATGCCAGAGAATGTAATTACCTAGCCATAGGGCATAAACTCTCGTAGTTTCTCCAGATACTGCCAGAATGCTTTCTGGGCTACCTGTGCAGTTACACCTCACTTCTGGTCTTAGGCACTCACCTCCTATAGTGTACTTATCCCTGGTGAGGATTATGGTCCCGTAAATCATGCTAGCACGGGAAGGCACCATTTATGAACTCATTTATAGGAAAAAGGGAATCAGGATCTTGAGGTTGCATGTGATTGTACAAAACCCTTTGAGATATTTTTATGTCTACAGAAACAGTAAGTATATAAACTATATACTTACTAAGGAGATCATCAATGATCTTTTATAAGCTAAAAGCAATAATAGATACTTTTATGAGTGGAAGTAAGAGATCCAAAGGTTTTGTCTGTCTTGCAAAAAATAAAAATAAAAAGGTCTAGAAAACATGGTGATTACAATTTGATAAGGCCAATTTTATGACCCTAAGTGACTCAAGAGCACTTTTTCTGAGATTTCTGCTGCAGGGGAAACAATCTTTAAAAGTCAATTCACAAATATTGAAATTTTAGAGATAGGAAGAATGTTAGTGTGGAAATTGCTGTTTGAGAGTAAGCTCCTTGAGAAGAGCATGGAAAAATAATTGTATACAGTTAACACTTTTGAATAACTTATTATGTACCAAGTACTGTACTAAACAATGTATAAATATTATCTAATCCCCATTAATCCTGTGAAGCAGATATCATTTTTGTCATCCCTTTTTAAAGATGAAAACACTCAGATAATTTAAGTAATTTTCCCAAAGTCATACAATTGCTAAGTATCAAAGCCAGAATTTAAGTCTAGGGATTTTTTTAATTTTTATTTTTTAATTCCAGATTTCAAGCTCATAACTAATACAGAAAAAGCACAGGTTTGGAGTCTAACAGACCAGGTTCAAATTCTTGCTTTATCCATAATTTACTAGTTACATGATGCTGGGAGAAATTAGCCTTTCTGAGCCTTGCTGTTCTCTATACAATGTGCTAGTAGGAGTATATTCTCCAGAGAGTTCTGAGTATAAATGAGCACAATATATGATGTATATTAGATGCTTAATAAATGTTACTTCCCTTATTACATTGCTTCTTACCAGCTTCTGGCATAGGTTAGATATTTATATGTTTATTGAAAAATATAATAGATGATTACAATTTTTAATTATTATCTGAAGTTTCACCTGTATTAATTTGGTAGGGCAAAGATCTGAGAGAGGTAAGAGGATGGGCCCTAAAAGGATTGTCTCGACAAGCCAGAGGAAAACCTAGGCTGTTTTGCAGTTTCCCTGAAGACTGTCCTGGCATAGTCCCTTCTAAGCATAGTCAATGAGTTACCTGACTTATCTCCAGAAATGGAAAAACAAAGATACCAGCAGAGCAACCACATACAAGCTCATTTTACCTCTTTTGCCAGGCTTCATGCAGGGAGTGTTGTGGGTTCACAGAGCTATGAACCAATGCAAACTCTCCCAGGGAACCGCTGGAGAGGAAATTAATTAACCCCTGCCATGGCTTCCCAGTGGGGCGCCGGGAATTAAGCTGTCATTCCTCCTGGATGCTTGGATCAGCCCCACTCTGGCTGTCTTGGAGTCTGAATGAATAGCCCATCTCCCTTCCCCTCCCAGCACCCTTAGACCGAGAATGCTGCTCCAGGCAGGTAAAATGGGCATTCTCTTTCAGAGGCAGAATTGTGCAGTCACTGCCACTTGTTTCTAGGGCTGGAAACTTAGGAGAAACCTCTTCCAAGAGGATCATAATCAGAAATCCGTAGCTAAAGTAATGCGATTTGCAGAGACCTTGAGAAAGTAGCTTTAGCTGTGGACACCAAGGAAACTGTTCAGCATTTGGGATTCTCTGGCATCTAGACCATTGTTAGCTCTCCAAAGGGAGGCTCATGCCATGTGAAATTCAAAGCTGTTGAGAGTTCCACTTTTAATGAGATCTTTCAAAGGGGATAGCTCAAATGGTCCTTAAGAATCATAATGTCAGGTGAATTTCATGGTCCAGACAGATCTGACATTGCCCACTCCCCACACTTTTTTTCTTTAAGATTTTTTCCATAAACCAACAATAACAAAAAAATAAAGTTCTTATGGGAAGGTATTGATTTATTAATAGAAGCTACTGGTTTTCGGCATTGATGGCCCCAGGGACTTTCACTACACAGTTATGATGACTGGCTTTCCCCACCAAGCCTCCAGAGCTCCCAGCAGTCGATTTATCAACACAGGATGACAACTTCATTGTTGTTCTCTGGAAACTTTGGCTCTTAAGAACTACTTGGGGTTTTAGGCTAGAAAGATGCCTTTGGGAGAGCATTCTTGTGTGGAGTAGTAAATCTGCTTAAAAAACACTGGATCTTTTGAAAATTGAGATCGAACCAACTTCTTGCTTTTCCCAACTAGCATCCCCAAGGAAGTATGTTTTCTCCCGGAACTCTGTAAGAGCCAATCAACTGGAAAAAAAAAAAAAAAACCCCTAATTTCTGGCAGTCTAGAACTGTGGGAGTTTAGCTTGGGTAACCCAGATATTATAACATTCCCCAGCTTGTGTAAACAAAGGAACTCACATTAATATGAATAACTCAGATTTCCTACTTGTATTAATTTCCCTATGCTGCTGTAACAAATTACTACAAATTTGGTAGCTTAAAACAGCACACATTTATCCTCTTACATTTCTGGAGGCTGGAAGCCTACCATCAATTTGACTGGGCTACGATCCATGTGCCAGTGGGACTGGTTCCTTTAGGCAGCTGGAGGGAGCATCTGTTTCCTTGCTTTTTCCAGTTTCTAGAGGCCATCTTCACTCCTTGACTTGTGGCTTCTTCTCCCATCATCCTGGCTCCTGCTTCTGTTGTCATTTCCCCAACTCACCTGACTCTGACCCTCCTGCCTCCCTCTTGTAAGGGCCATTATGATTACATGAAGCCCGCCAAGATAATTTCAGGCTATTCTCCCCATTTCAAAATCTTTAATAAAATTTGCAAGTCCTTTTCATCATGCACATAAATGTAAAGTAACACTCACAGATTTTGAGAATTAGAATGTGGATGTAGCTGGGGAGCCATTATTCTGCCTGCCACACTACTCTTGCTCTCATTTGCTCATGCAGGACCCTTGGCTTCTGCAATGATCCCTGAAGTGTTACTTGGAGTTCCTAATGAGTGCCCCTGACCCACTCCATTTGTTCACAGCGGATTCCCTATTGTTAAGACTGGCCCACTCCTCAGAAAGTGAGCTAAGGAAGCCTCATCATGGCACCCAAGATGGAAACTCCAAAGAAACCAGGGGTCCACTGTCCAGCAGTGCTGGATCCCAGAAAGAGAAGTGGAGAGTGTTCTCTGATTTGGGGATGCACCTTGTCGCATGGACATTGTTTGTGGCGGAAATTCTACAAGGCCTCCCTTGAAAAGAGCTTCTGACTCTAACCCTCTTCTGACAGGGATAGAAAACCAATCCAAGGGGCCAGGTGGGGATCAGGACACAGGTATGATGCCAAACTCAGCCCTATGATGTGCCAAGTACTGTGCTATTGTTGGGGCTTCAGAGATGAAAGATAGTCCCACCTCCTGAGGATCTGCACAGTCTACCTGTTAAGGCAGCCTTTCCACATTTTTAAGAGCAGAGGAATCGTGGGATCTTGATGAAATTAAAATTTTGATTCAGTGAGTCTGAGGTGGGCATAGAGATTCTGCATTTCTAACACTTTGAGTAGCAAGGGTCTAGGGGAGACTGACCATAAACAGATGATTAATTATGGTGTGGTCTGAAAAGTGCATTGCCACAAGATGCTCAAATGTCGTGGTGCAAAGGAATGCACCTAGCTAAGAATGGGATAAGAAGAGGGAATGACTCCTAGAGGAAATGACTCCTGGACAGTCTTCAACTTTGAGTGAAAGTTTTCCAAGTAAAGAATTGGAGAGAAAGTATGCAGGGAGACAGAGAAGCATGAGCAAAGAGATTTGGAGAGAGTAAAGTTCTAGAAGTGCAAGAATTGAAGCATAACTGCAGCTGAGAGTTGAAGAACAGAGGAAGGGCATGAGATGAGGCTGTTGAGGTAGGCAGTGTGAATCTGATCACTCAGGACTTTGCACTTCAGGCTCAGAAGTTTGGACTTGGTTGAGTAAGCAATAGCGGGGTAAGGAAAAGGAGAAAATAGAGGCAGAGAATTCTCTCTTTTACTATCTGTTCTGAAAAATGTCCACCAAGTTTTGATTGGCAAATTACTGGGTAATTAAATGAATGATTTTTTAAAAAACTTTGTTTTTAAAAAGTAGGTCTTATGTAGAACCTATGGGCATATCAAAACAATGCCATATTTGAGGTCAGCTGAGATCTGTTCCATTATAGAATGGTGCTAGGGGCCAAGCCAGGTTCTGACACCACTGGAAATAAGCCTGGGTGCATGGATGGGATGGGATGGGGATGGTGGAGAATAGGACCAACATTGCTGGCTCATGAGACAAGGAGCACTATCTCCAGGTCTTCCTTTCATACTGCTTTCCCTCATGCCTTTTCTAGTCTAGTCAGCATATTACTTTCAAAAATCTTCGTAAAGATGCCATTTTTGGAGAGTGTGCATAGGGACTGGACCCAGAACTTGATCCCCATGCTCCACTCCCACCCACACTCCTGTCCAAAGGTCAGAATGAAGTTGTAGAAACAGGCATGGAGGTAGTTACTAAAAGAAAATTATAATCTGGAGGGTAAAGATTCCCAAGATGAATAAAAATGTCTCTCGTTGATTAAATACTTGCTCTGTGCCAGGCTTTGTACTAGGACTTTAAAATACATCATCACATTTAATCCTATATAATTTGAGGAGATAGGCTTTTTTTTTTTTCTTTTTTTGAGACGGAGTCTCGCTCTGTCGCCCAGGCTGGAGTGCAGTGGCCAGATCTCAGCTCACTACAAGCTCCACCTCCTGGGTTTACACCATTCTCCTGCCTCAGCCTCCCGAGTAGCTGGGACTATAGGCGATAGGCTTTATTTTTCCTCTTTTTTTTTTTTTTTTCAGATGAGAAAACCAAGGCTTAGAGATATATTTTCCTTTCCCAAGGACGTGCAGTTGGAGATTGTAAAAATTAGGATTTAAGCTTGGGAATGCTTAACCATAAAGCTGACTCTACAAAATCACCTGAATCAACAGCAAAAGTAGGTTGTAGTTCAGGTAGGTAGCTGGCAAAGGATGAGTTCAATGTGTTGGAGTAGGGAGGTGGTCCAGGCAAAGTGGTTGAGAACCTGGGAGTAGCTATCCATGTGGCTCCAGGAAGACAGATGGTGAAGAGAGAGTCCGTACTAGGGAGGTAAGCCAGCCAGTAAGCAGGGTCCCAGTTAGAATGTCTCAGTCAGAATAGTCAGAAGAGACACTACAGAGATAAGTGTTCAGAGATAAGCAGGGAAACAGGATAGAGGCACAGGGAAATAGACTGGGGCAAAAATCTACTTATTTGAATATGGCACTAGGTAGAAATGGGCTTCAGGAACAAGGTAGACATCAAATTTTCAAGACTGGTCAAATGGTCAGGGGCCATTGGAGCTCCTAAAGAGTTCCCCCCACTACCCTATGTGCTCACAGTGGACTCATTATTCTTAAGGCCGGCCCCCTCCTCAGAAAGTGAGCTAAGGAAGCCTCATCATGGCACCCAGGACAGAACTCCAAAGCTCCTAAACAATAAATGTATCTTAATTGACCCTTGGGTGTAAGCCCCAAGAGACCAGGAACCAGTTTTCTTCCAATCACAAAAGCAAAACAAACTGAGACCTTGAAGTGGGCCTGGCATACAGCTGGTGCTCAGTACATCTCAGATAAATAAATGCCTGAGTGTGGGGGTATCTGTTTTTCCAATTAAGCTTTATTTTCCAACCAAATCTAGCTTTTTACCCCCTACTAACTTTAGAGTGCTTAAGAGTCACCTTGGGAGCTATTTTAAAATGCAAATTATCAGGACCACTTTCAGTAGAACTGAGGTTGGGGGCTGAGTAATGTTTTTTCTTTTCTTTCTTTCTTTTTTTTTTTTTTTTTTTTTTTTTTTGAGGTGGAGTCTTGCTCTGTTACCCAGGCTGGAGTGCAGTGGCACAATCTCGGCTCACTGCAAGCTCCACCTCCCCGGTTCACACGCATTCTCCTGCCTCAGCCTCCCCAGTAGCTGGGACTACAGGCGTCCGCCACCATGCCCAGCTAATTTTTTGTATTTTTAGTAGAGACAGGGTTTCACCATGTTAGCCAGGGTGGTCTAGATCTCCTGACCTTGTTATCCACCCACCTCAGCCTCCCAAAGTGCTGGAATTGTGGGCATGAGCCACCACGCCTGGCCTGTTTTTTCTTTTCCTAAATTTATTTATATTAACAAATAATATTATGTATATTTATTGTGTACAATATGATGTTTTGAAATATGGATGCACTGTGGAATGTCCTAATCAAGCTAATTAACATATGCATTACCTCCCATGCATTTTTGTGTGGTAACAAAGCTTAGTAACTTTTAAGAATATGATACACAGTTAACTGTAGTCCTCATGTTGCATAATAGATCTCTTGAACTTATTCCCCCTCTCTAAATAAAATGTTGTATCCTTTGACCAACCTCTCTCCAACATCCCTTTCTGCCCAACCCAGATAACCACCATTCTGCTGTCTGCTTGTATAAGTTCACCTTTTTTAGATTCCGTATATAAGTGAGATCATGGAGCACTTGTCTTTCCGTTCCTGACTTATTTCACTTAGCATAATATCCTCCAGGTATATCCATGTTGTTGCAAATGACAAGATTTCCTTCTCTTTTAAGGTTGAATAGTATTTCAAGTATATATATGCCACATTTTTAAAATTATACTTTAAGTTCTAGGGTACATGTGCACAACGTGCAGGTTTGTTACATATGTATACATGTGCCATGTTGGTGTGCTGCACCCATTAACTCG
>NW_012104421.1:2714353-2799851 GCF_000951045.1 Mandrillus leucophaeus | reverse complement strand
TCAGGTAGCATGATGCCTCCAACTTTGTTCTTTTGGTTTAGGATTGTCTTGGCAATGTGGGGTCTTTTTTGGTTCTTATATGCCACATTTTTAAAATCCATTCATCTGTGATGGACACTAGGTTGATTCCATGTCTTAACTATCATGAATAACACTGCAGTGAACATGAGAGTGTAGTTATCTGTTTGACATACTGATTTCATTTCCTTTGGATATATACTCAGCAGTGAGATTGCTGGATCACATATGGTAGTTCTATTTTTGATTTTTTGAGGAACCTCCATACTGTTTTCCATATGGCTGTACTAGTTTACATCCCCATCAGCCTATGCAAGGGCTTCCTTTCCTTCACAACCTCACTGACACTTGTTATCTTTTGTGGGTTTTGTTTTATTTTGTTTTTGTTTTCGTTTGTTTGTTTGTTTGTTTGTTTGTTTGTTTGAGACAGAGTCTCACTCTGTTGCCAGGATGGATGCAGTGGCGTGATCTCGGCTCACTGTGATCTCCACCTCCTGAGTTCAAGCAATTCTCCTGCCTCAGCCTCCTTAGTAGCTGGGACTATAGAGTCCCACCACCACACCTTGCTAATTTTTGTAATTTTAGTAGAGACAGGGTTTCACTATGTTGGCCAGGATGATCTCAATCTCTTGACCTTGTGATCTGCCCGCCTCAGCCTCCAAAAGTGCTGGGATTACAGGCGTGAGCCTTTGCACCCAGCCTGTCTTTTGTTTTTTTTGACAATAGTCATTCAAACAGGTGTGAGGTAATATCTCATTGTAGTTTTAATTTCTATTTCCCTGATAATTAATGTGGCTGAGCATTTTTTCATGAACCTGTTGGCCATTTGTATGTCTCCTTTTGAGAACTGTCTATTCAGGTAAATTGGGTCGTTTATTTTCTTATCATTGAGTGGTTTGAGTTCCTTACATATTTTGGATATTAACCCCTTATTAGATGTATGGTTGCAAATATGTTCTCCCATTCTGTAATTGTATTTCTCCCAATCACTCTGTTGATCGTTTTCTTCACTGTGTAGAAGCTTTTTGATGGGCTGAGTACTTTTTAATAAGCACCACTGAAATTCTGATGCAAGTGATATAAGGTTTGCATTTTGAAAACCATTGTTCTACACTCTTCTGAAACTTATAATCTGGGACTACTTGACCCTTTCCCTCTCTCCCTCTAGGCCTACCTCTGGCTCTCAAGATCAATCCTGACCATAGATATGTCTTGAGTCTATGCTTTCATCTCCCAAATGATTCCATTCTCTGAAGCCTCTTCCATCCTCTGCTCATCTAAAAGTTACCCATTCTTCAAGGCCCAGAGCAAGTACATATCCTGCATGAATCTGTTCATGCTAACATTAGCTCTAAGGTTAGGCAACTCTGCAAGTTGCTAAAAGTTCTCCCTAAAAAGGAACTTCTGTTATCAAGTATGTTTAAGAAATGATTGTTATTCAAAGTTAAGAAGGTTCCCTTTCTGCTGCCTTCTCAGAACCTCCAACATGCCAGTAAACAATGTAGTTTAGTTGCCAGTAAGCAAGTCTCCAAAGGAACATGGCTGTGTTTCTGTAAAAAGCAGTTTTGAGGACATCCTGCTTCACTCTGCACTCATCACAACTTCTCTGATCTTCTTTCTTATATTTATGATCCATAATACAAAATAGGGCACTTATGGTTAATCTTCTCTTTCCAGCTGTGCCAAACACTCCCTGAGGTCAGGAATCAGCTATTATACTTAGTTGTCCCCACCCCTCTATGTGGGATGAGCACACAATGAGAGCTCACTAAATGCTCCCGTGAAGATAGAATTCCTTTTCCCAAGTCCAGCTATGAGCCACTAAGGTAGATCTAGATTTTAAGTTCAGTTCAAAACTGTGTTCTCCCCAGGGAGTGTTTCTTCTGAGACTTTTTAAAACATGAGAGTTAAAAAAATTCTGCCTTATCTTTTTGCAGAGAGGACTGAACTATTACACTCTTTTTACAAATCAACTTTAAAAGGAATAGTTGCCTCTTAAAGGAATCTTAGAACATCCAGACAAGTAAAAAGATTGTGACCCAAATATACCTATTGTTAAGATTTTGGTTCTTATTTTCTGCCTTTATACTTATACATGAATGTGAATTCATTTCTTTTCTACCATGCTTCTTTTTTTTTTTTTTTTATTGTACTTTAAGTTCCAGGGTACATGTGTACAATGTGCAGGTTTGTTACATAGGTATACTTGCGCCTGTTGGTTTGCTGCACCCATCAACTCATCATGTACATTAGGTATTTCTCCTAATGCTATCCCTCCACCAGTCCTCCACCCCCTGACAGGCCCTGGTGTGTGATATTCCCCTCCCGGTGTCCATGTGTTCTTATTGTTCAACTCCCACTTATGAGTGATAACATGCAGTGTTTGGTTTTCTGTCCTTGTGATAGTTTGCTGAGAATGATCATTTCCAACTTCATCCATATCCCTGCAAAGGACATGAATTCATCATTTTTATGGCTGTATAGTATTCCATGGTGTATATGTGCCACATTTTTTTAATCCATTCTATTGTTGATGGACATTTGGGTTAGTTCCAAGTCTTTGCTATTGTGAATAGTACCACAATAAACATACATGTGCATGTGTCTTTTATAGTAGCATGATTTATAATCCTTTGGGTATATACCCAGTGGTGGGATGGCTGGGTCAAATGGTATTTCTAGATCCTTGAGGAATCACTCAAGGAATCACTTGTGGAATCACTGTTTTCCACAGTGGTTGAACTAATTTACATTCCCACTAACCAGTGTAAAAGCATTCCTGTTTAACCACATCCTCTCTAGCATCTGTTGTTTCCTGACTTTTTAATGATTGCCATTCTAACTGGTGTGAGGTGGTATCTCATTGTAGTTTTGATTTGCATTTCTTTAATGACCAGTGATGATGAGCATTTTTTTTGTATGTCTGTTGGTGGCATAATCTTCTTTTGAGAAGTGTCTGTTCATATAATTCACCCACTTTTTGATGGCTTTTTTTTTTTCTTGTAAATTTGTTTGAGTTCTTTGTAGGTTCTGGATACTAGCCCTCTGTCAGATGGATAGATTGCAAAATTTTTCTCCCATTCTATAGGTTGCCTGTTCATTCTGCTGGTAGTTTCTTTTGCTGTGCAGAAGCTCTTTAGTTTAATTAGATCCCGTTTGTCTATTTTGGCTTTTGTTGCCATTGCTTTTGGTGTTTTAGTCATGAAGTCTTTGCCCATGCCTATATCCTAAATGGTATTGCCTAGGTTTTCTTCTAGTGTTTTTATGGTTTTAGGTCTTACATTAAAGTCTTTAATCCATCTTGAGTTAATTTTTGTATAAAATGTAAGGAAGAGATGCAGTGTCAGCTTTCTACGTATGGCTGGCCAGTTTTCCCAGCACCATTTATTAAATAGGGAATCCTTTCCCCATTGCTTGTTTTTGTCAGGTTTGTCAAAGATCAGATGGTTGTAGATGTGTGGTGTTATTTCCGAGGCCTCTGTTCTGTTCCATTGGTCTATATCTCTGTTTTGGTCCCAGTACCATGCTCTTTTGGTGACTGTAGCCTTGTAGTATAGTTTGAAGTCATCTACCATGCTTATTTATGTTTCCACCAAAGCAGGATGACAGTGCTGCTGGACTTTAAAATGCATAATTACATTTAGTCCTATATGATTTGATGATATAGGCATTATTTTTTTTTTCTGATGAGAAAACTAAGGCTTAGAAAGATATTTTTATTTCCCAAGGACTTATAGCTGGAGATTGTAAGAACTAGGATTTGAACTTGAGACTAGTTAACTACAAAGCTGTTAGTCAGTATCCCTAACAATCTGGGCTCCAATTTGGTACCTGGGGCTTTCTGTCAAATGCCAAGAATTTTTCTGCATGGGCTGTCTCTGAAGACAGTTTCTTTTTGACATGAACATGTGCTGAAGGTGGCAGGAAGGGCTCATGACCAAAGAGAGCTGCCAAAGAGAAGCCCTGCTCTTAAGAAGGTGTCAGTGTCAGAAAGGACAGAGCCCACTGTGAGCTTAGTTCAGGGCAAGAAAGAGAAACAGGGAAGAAACAGCTCACTTTTAGTGGCAAGCTATGCTTTTACAAGAAAATTAAGAGAAAGCAGAGCTCTTAACTTCTCATTTATCTTCTCTTCTGTGTTAAGGAATATTATCTTTAAACTGAAGAGAAGCAAACCAACATGGCTTGGAGGTTTGTGTGCTTCCCTTGATATAGGAAAAGCACAGGTTAGTTGAGGAGTGAACCGGATAGTGAAACTTATGCCCAAGTCTTTAGGCTTTAATTATTAATGTCTCAGGAAACGTAAAAGAATTATAAATGTGATCATTGAACCGTGCCAATAATCTCCATGGAATTGTTAGGAACTGGAGACATGCCAAAAAGTCCTTGTTTTCAAAAATAGTAGGAAAGACAAAGGATTTCTGAAACTTCCCTTGGCAAAATTTTTGGATGAATTTTTTAAAATGGATGGCTTATAAGTACTTGAAAAGTTAATTGGAGATCACTGGAAATCAACATGGGTTTGTTACAAAGACATATAAAAACATATCATTTCTTTCTTAAAATAATGAGATTTAAATAAGACATCCATATATTAAGAGATAACCAATATCTACGTGTTGATTAATATTTATATATAACCTCAGCTGAGCATAATAGCAAGTTTTGAATCAGGTGTTATTAGTGAATTCAACCCTCACTTTACAAATGAGAAAACTTTTAAAAAAAGAAATCATAGAGGAGTTAAGTAAATTTTTACAATCTTCCTAGTAAATTGTGGAATTTAAAGAGAGATTTTCTAACTCCACAGCCTACACTTGTTTCTTATATCACACTCTATCTAGATTTTGTTTATGCTGATTTTAGCCAGGCAATGGCCAAAATCTTTATTGATGTCCTCATGGGACATATGTAGCACAATGGGTGACTGTAAATATACTGTGTTGGTTACTGGTTGAACCAGTATAACCAGTGGATATTGATTTGTGGTTTAATGTCATCTTAGGAAAAATTTTTGGTCAAGAGTGTGCCAAACTCCCTTTTGGACAGTTCTGTTCAACAATTTTTAGCAGTATTTAGAGAGAAATAGAAGCAATATGTTTATCAGGTAATACTAGCACACTCTGCAATTCAAAATGTAACTGTTTTCTTTTTCTATATTTGAATTTAGTTTTGCACTTAACCCTCAGTCTGTCCTAGAGCATATAGTCTATTCTATTCCATTTTGTTATGCTGAATTTTTTCTAGTCAATTTAAATGTTATTATCTCAGTCTCAATCTATTCACTTTGGGGTAAATCACAGTCTTTGAAGACTTCTTCCCCTTCCCTTTCCTTCTCCCTTTCTTTGGGAAGACATCTGTGCACAGAGGGAAGCTTTCAAAAACAACATCGTGGTTCCAGGAGGAGGGCTCCCTAGCTTCTGTGTCCTTGTCCAGTTTCTGCTGGTGATGAAATGGGTCCCATCTGGCCTTTGGGCATGGATCAGCAACTGCTGATGTTTGAATATTTTATCGCCGCCTTCAGTCATGATGATCTCATGTTCTGGGCCACCTGTCCGTACACCAGGACATTTCATTCCCTTTTTTTCTCTGATTGGAGCATGTGGGACTTCCCATTCTGTAGTGTGCTTTGGTCAAGCTATCGGGTATGGTGTGCACTACCTCAGAACCCTTGCCTGGAAGACATCCCATGGCTCTGTACTGAAGGGCAATATGTCTGAGTGCTTGTTTTCTGGACAAGCAAGCAATAGACCCCTTGGGCCCCAATAGTCATCTTCCACTTACTCAAGATTTCTATGGTCTTCTCTTCCAGCTGCCCCCAACCTTCAGTTTCTAAATTGAGATATTGGAAAACCTGGTGGGAGATGAGGGGATGGAGGGGGTCACGGTAATTCTCTTTACCTAGCTGGAGATCTGCCATATGCAAGGGAATTTATCAAACTCTTTGAAGAAAATTCTCCAAGTGATTGAAGTGTGATTTTGGACACAGGTCTTTCTGACCCCAAAGCTGGTCTTATGGAGTCATAGTAGTATGGTGCTCAGTAAAGGGTAGTTATTCTGAGCATCCTCCTAGGTATGTGGGTTGAGATTATACCTGCTGACTCACTTGAGTTTTCTTTAAAAACTCTAAATGTATCAATGTGCTGGAGAACCAAGTTGTACTTGACACATCTCCTGGCACTTATATAAAAGAGTCCTAGAAGCACGGGTTGTTTCTCTTTTACGAGACATGTACTAAAAATGTAGAGGCAGGGGTCAATGCCAGCCAGGTTAGGCGAGCTCTGTTAAGTTTATCCTCTGGGCATAAGTCTATTCCTCCTTCTCAGCAGTTTTTCATATTTAGTTTGTCATTTCACAAAGGATGGCAACAGAAAAGTGAGTTCCTGAGGGGTGAGATAGGGGAAGGTAGAGGAAGGAAACCTATAGCTAGCATTTGTCTCATTAAAATCTGTCAAAATCAGAGGAACAGAAGGCAGCAAGGAGTTAAAATCAGATGTCAGTAGCTTTCAGAATATGTTGACATGTGGGGGAGCAAACTGTAGTGACAATGTGCCCTTCAGCTGCCTTGGCTCTCAGCTGGTAATAATAAAGCCCTTTGCACGCTGCACTGGGGAGGCAGACAGCAGTCTAGCACCCGAGGACAGGAGGTGCAAAGGACAGTAACAGCTGATAGGTTATAGGACCTTACCATGACTTACTGTCTTTTAAGAAACATTTTATCTTGCTAAAATTGGATTAGGAAAGCCAGTGTGATTTTGTTTGTAAGAAGTACTGTGAAGATGGGTTCACTCTGAACAGTTCAGATCATTAACCTTTTTACCTGTACTTGTAAGGCTGAAAATATTTCCACTTATATTAGAGGAACAAACTGAACCTTATCAATCCAGACTCTATAGTTGATAGCAGATGCTGTAAATGATAGTCCTTTACTTAGAATGGTGAAGTTGAATATCGAATGAAGGTATTATTGTATAGTATAAAAAAGTAAGGAGGCAGATACATAGGGGTTCAAATCTTGGCTCTCCAGTTACTGAGTGTGTCCCCTCGGCAATTTCTGTAATTTCTCAGTGACTCAGTTTTCCTCATCTTCAAAACAGAGATACATTTCTTGCTTTCAAAGTTATTGTGAACATTTACGTAATAGTGTAAATAGTATAATAGTATACTGTATGTGGTATAATTGACACTCAATAAACTCTAATGTATTTAAAAACTCTAAATGTATCAATGTGCTAGAGAACCAAGTTATACTTGACACATCTCCTGGCACTTATATAACAGAGTCCTAAAAGCACGGGCTGTTTCTCTTTTATGAGACATGTACTAAAAACGTAGAGGCAGGGATCAGTGCCAGCCAGGCTAGGTCTTGTCTTATTTTCTTTATATTTTAGAATCCATTTAATCTAATTACTTATATCTTAGAATCTATTTAATTTCTTGCTCACCCATAGCTTAAAGGATCAATTTAGGACTTACAGCTACTCCAGGATACACTGTGGTTCCCCAGTCTGCATCTTACTCTATATATTCCAAACATACCACTCACTTCCTCTCAAGACTTGATCAGATCACCTAACGGGGTCATCACCTCTACCTAAATTCCTGCTTCTCAGAAAAAGGGTCATTTGCACTCCTTTGGTGTCTCTGACCTTTGCCTTTAGAGTAGGTATTTTTCTGTTGCTACGAAGAAGACAAAGTAGCTGCTGGGGAGAAATAATTTAGAGAAAGGAAAAGGATATTTCTTTCTAGAGAGGGTGGGCAGGTAAAAAGACAAAGTCAATACAGTAATAACAGGTTTGGATTAACATTTTTAAAATCAGAAATCAGGAAATCTGGCCTTTTTTTATTTTTGAAAGTTTAAATAAAAAGTCATATTGCAAATATGAACTTAAATTGACAAACAGATATTTAACAAATGGCCTATATCAAGAATAATGATAATAAGTAAAAGTAAAAAACTTCACAGAAATAAGTAGAAATAAATGTCAGCTAATCTAATATTTGCTATGGAGACCTATGGCCAAAATAACCATGCTAATAATTCAAAATAGACATTTCTGTGAATCAAAGACTAAGAAGAGTGCATAGTAAAAACTGTGTTAATAAATATTGCTCCTATTAAAACATATAAGGAACAATAGATAGTAAGGAAGTTCTAATTTTCCACACTTCTCCATCCTCCCCACCCACCTTCCACTTTAGATAACTGTTAGAAGTTTGGTGCATATTTCTCAGAATTCTAAAGCTTTTATTCATAAGCATATATTTAATAGGCTTATTTGCAGATTTTTCCATTTGCTTTTTGTGTTTAGTATCTTTACATTTCAATGCATTTGTAGTTTCTCAAACTAGCAAGGGAAAAATAGACATGAAAGTGAATGTTTATAAGCAAAGTAGACCTAAGACCCATAGTCAGCAATGTCTAACTTCCTCATTTATATCCCTGGCTGAATTCCTGGAAATAAAACTTATGCATCTTCATCAGTGTCTGTGGTTGGCACTTCTCATCTGCAAGATAGTACACTGTGTTTCCAGCCATTGCTGTTTCCAGTCCCTTTCAGAGTTTATTTCTAGTGGGGGAGATTATAGGAAGTTATTTTAGTGACTACATTTCTGAAAAAGGTTTTTTATTACTCTCCAAAACCTTTATTGACCTCTCTTTTTATGCTGGAAATTTCAGGTAGAATAGTCTCTGACTGATCTACGATGCTGTTGATTCTTTTTCTGTGGTTATGATTTACTCTCTGATTCATCTAGCTGAAATCACAGCTATAATTTTATAAATCATAAATCATTTGACCTTTTCCAGTAAAATGAACTAAATCAGAAGATATTATACTCAGAAATGGCTCAATTGGGGCAAATAGAAGAAAAGACTCACTATTTCATTTTTAAGCCTCAAGATCACCTAACAAATCTGAGCTTCATGGAACTGTAGCCTAGAAGCATGACCAAACACCTGAAAAACCTAGCTTTTAACATGTGCCCCTAAGGTAAGAACAAAAAAGCCCAAGTGCTGTTACAGTTTCATGGAAGCGTGAGACTGGTCAGTACCTCTCTATTTCTCACTTAGCGGCTCCTCACTTTATCTTTTTGCCCTTCCAAATCCTCCATGTCCCTCCTAGTTCAGCTCACACCCTCTCCATGATCTCTTCTCTGACTTTTTCAGACCTTAGTATTTCTCTAACTCATAAAGCTTCTTAAATCTTCAGTCCAATTAGTTCATCCCTGGATCCTTCCATCATACAGTTATTTATCTAATAATAGATCTTAGAATACAAAGGTAAGTGACTTGATGATTTCCAATCTAAAGGAACTTACAGTTTACATAAATTATCACTAAAGAGTAATAACACACAGTAAATTATATCATTATTTTTGTTTGTTTGCTTTAAAGAAAGTGTGTGACAGATTCTTTGTATTCAAGCCACAGAGAGCACTTTGATGGTTTCTAGTGTACCTTGCATTGTATTTAAAGTAATATAATAATTTTCCCACATATATTTCTTTTTTTGATTTTTAAAAAACTGTGGTAAAATATACATCGCATATTATTTATCATTTTAGCTATTTGTAAGTGTATAATTCAGTAGCATTAAGTAATTCATAATGTTGTGTAACTATCACCATTATCTATACTTCAAACTTTTTCTTTTCTTTTCTTAAATTTTTTATTTCCACAGGTTATAGGGGAACAGGCGGTGTTTGATTATGTGAATGAGTTCTTTAGTGGTGATTGGTGAGATTTTGCTACACTCATCACCTGAGCAGTGTACACTGCACCCAATTTGTAGTTTTTTCCTCCCTACCCTTAGGGATAATTAGAACTTCCTTACTATCTATTGTTCCTTATATGTTTTAATAGGAGCAATATTTATTAAGTTTTTATCAGATGTATAGATTGTGAAGATTTTCTTCTACTCTGTAGGTTGTCTGTTGACTCTGCTGGCTATTCCTTTTGCCATCCAAAAGCTCTTTAGTTTAATTAAGTCCCAGCTATTTATCTTTATTTTATTATTGCATTTGCTTTTCTGTTCTTGATCATGAAATCCTTGCCTAAGCCAATGTCTAGAAGGGTTTTTCCCACCCTTTCCCCCTGAGTCCCCAAAGTCCACTGTGTCATTCTCATGCCTCCACATCCTCATAGCTTAGCTCCCACTTATGAGTGAGAACATACAATGTTTGGTTTTCCATTCCTGAATTACTTCACTTAGAATAATAGTTTCCAATCTCATCTAGGTTGCTGCAAATGCCATTAATTCATTCCTTTTTATGGCTGAGTAGTAGTCCATCATATATATATACACACACAGATACATACACCAGTTTATTTATCCACTCATTGGTTGATGGGCATTTGGGTTGATTACACATTTTTGCAATTGTGAATTGTGCTACTGTAAACATGTGTGTGCAAGTATCTTTTTCCTACAATGACTTATTTTCCTCTGGGTAGATACCCAGTAGTGGGATTGCAGAATCAAATGGTAGTTCTACCTTTAGTTCTTTAAGGAATCTCCACACTGTTTTCCACAGTGGTTGTACTAGTTTACACTCCCACCAGCAGTGTAGAAGTGTTCCCTGTTCACAGCATCCACACCAACATCTATTATTTTTTTATTTTTTTGTTTATGGCCATTCTTGCAGGAGTAAGGCGGTAAGGCGGTATTGCATTGTGGTTTTGATTTGCATTTCCTGGATCATTAGTGATGTTGAGCATTTTTTTCATTTTTTTTGGCCATTTGTATATCTTCTTTTGAGAAATATCTATTCATGTCCTTAGCCCACTTTTTGATGGTTTTTATTTTTATTTTTATTTTTTTTTTTTTGCTAATTTGTTCAAGTTTATTGTAGATTCTGGATATTAGTCCTGTGTCAGATGTATAGATTGTGAAGATTTTCTTCCACTCTGTGGGTTGTCTGTTTACTCTGCTGGCTGTTCCTTCTGCCATGCAAAAGCTCTTTAGTTTAATTAAGTCCCAGCTATTTATCTTTTTTTTTTTTAATTGCATTTGCTTTTCTGTTCTTAGTCATGAAATCCTTGCCTAAGCCAATGTCTAGAAGGGTTTTTCTGATGTTATCTTCTAGAATTTTTATAGTTTTAGGTCTTAGATTTAAGCCCTTAATCCATCTTGAGTTGATTTTTATATAAGGTGAGAGATGAGGATCTAGTTTCATTCTCCTACACGTGGCTTGCCAATTATCCAGCACCATTTGTTGAATAGGATGTCCTTTCCTCACTTGATGTATTTGGTTGCTTTGTCAAAGATGAGCTGGCTGTAAGTATTTGGGTTTATTTCTGGGTTCTCTATTCTGTTACATTGGTCTATGTGCCTACCTTTATACCAGTAATATGCTGTTTTGGTGACTATGGTTTTCTAGTATAGTTTGAAATTACATAATGTGACACCTCCAGATTTGTTCCTTTTGCTTAGTCTTGCTTGGGCACTGTGGGCTCTTTTTTGGTTCCCTATGAATTTTAGAATTGTTTTTCTCTAGTTCTGTGAAGAATTCTAGTTCTGTGAAGAATGATGGTGGTATTTGGATGGGGATTGCATTGAATTTGTAGATTGCTTTTGATAGTATGTTCATTTTTACAATATTGATTCTACCTATATACGAGCATGGAACATGTTTCCATTTGTTTGTGTCTTCTATGATTTATTTCAGCAGTGTTTTGTAGTTTTCCTTGTAAAGGTCTTTTACCTCCATGGTTAGGTATATTCCTAAGGTTTTATTTTTTGTTTATCTTTTATTTATTTATTTTTTTTTTGCAGCTACTGTAAAAGGGGTTGAGTTCTTAATTTGATTCTCAGCTTGGTCACTGTTGGTGTATAGGAGAGCTACTGATTTGTGTACATTAATTTTGTATCTGGAAACTTTGCTGAATTCTTTTATCAGTTCCAGGAGCTTTTTGGAGGAGTCTTTAGGGTTTTCTAGGTATACAATCATATCATCAACAAACAGTGACAGTTTGACTTCATCTTTGCTAATATGGATGCCCTTGATTTCTTTCTCTTGTCTGATTGCTTTGGCTGGGACTTCCAGTACTATGTTGAAGAGAAGTGGTGAGAGTGAGCATCTTTGTCTTGTTCCAGTTCTTAGAGGGAATGCCTTCAGCTTTTCCCCATTCAGTATTATGTTGGCTGTGGGTTTGTCATAGGTGACTTTTTTTTTTTTTTTTTTTTTTGAAACAGAGTCTCGTTCTGTCACCCAGGCTGGAGTGCAGTGGCCGGATCTCAGCTCACTGCAAGCTCTGCCTCCCGAGTTCACGTCATTCTCCTGCCTCAGCCTCCCAAGTAGCTGGGACTACAGGTGTCTGCCACCTCGCCCGGCTAGTTTTTTGTATTTTTTAGTAGAGACAGGGTTTCACTGTGTTAGCCAGGATGGTCTCCATCTACTGACCTCGTGATCTGCCCGTCTCGGCCTCCCAAAGTGCTGGAATTACAGGCTTGAACCACTGAGCCCGGCCTAGATGGCTTTTATTAAATTGAGGCATGTCCCTTGTATGCCGATTTTACTGAGAGTTTTAAACATAAAGGATGCGGATTTTGTTAAATGCTTTTTCTGCTTCTATTGAGATGATCATGTGATTTTTGTTTTTAATTCTTTGTATGTGATGTGTCACATTTATTGACTTGTGTATGTTAAACCATCTCTGCACCCCTGGTATGAAACCCACTTGATCATGGTGGATTATCTGTTTGATATGTTGTTGGATTCAGTTAGCTAGTATTTTGTTAAGGATTTTTGTATGTATGTTCATTATGATATTGGTCTGTAGTTATGTCCTTTCCTGGTTTTGGTATTAAGGTGATACAGGCTTCATAGAATGATTTAGGGAGGATTCTCTCTTTCTCTATCTTGTGAAATAGTGTTAATAGGATTGGTCCAGTTCTTCTTTGAATGTCTGGTAGAATTCATCTGTGAATCCATCTGGTCCTGGACTTTTATTTTGTTTGTAATTTTTTTATTCCATGTCAAACTCACTGCTTGTTATTGGGCTGTTCAGGGTATCTATTTCTTCCTGATTTAAGCTAGGAGGGTTGTATCTTTCCAGAAATTTATCCATCTCCTCTAGGTTTTTGAGTTTATGTGCCTAAAGATGTTCATAGTAGCCTTGAATGATCTTTTGTATTTCTGTGGTGTCAGTTGTAGTATCTCCCATTTCATGTCTAATTGAACTTATTTGGATTTCTCTTTTCTTGGTTACTCTTGCTAATGTTTTATCAATTTTATTTATCTTTTCAAAGAACTAGCTTTTTGTTTTACTTGTCTTTTGTATTGTTTTTGTTTGTTTGTTTCAATTTCATTAAATTCTGCTCTGATATTTGTTAATTCGTTTCTTCTGCTGGGTTTGAGTTTGGTTTGTTCTTGTTTCTCTAGTTCCTGGCATGACTTAGATTGTCTGTACTCTTTCAGACTTTTTGATAGAGGCATTTAGGGCTATGAATTTTCCTCTTAGCACTGCCTTTGCTATATCCTAGAGGTTTTGTCACTATCGTTGTTCAGTTTGAAGAATTTTTTAATTTCCGTTTTGATTTTGTTGTTGACCCAGTGATCATTCAGGAGCAGATTATTTAATTTCCATGTATTTGCATGATTTTGAAGATTCCTTTTGGAGTTCATTTCTGGGTTTATTCCACTATGGTCTGAGAGAGTGCTTGATATAATTTCAATTTTCTTAAATTTATTGAGGCTTGTATTGTGGCCTGTCATCTCGTCTATCTTGGAGGAAGTTCCATGCACTGATGAATAGAATGTATATTCTGTGGTCATTGGGTAGACTGTTCTGTAAATATTTGTTAAGTCCATTCATTCCAGGGTATAGTTTAAATCCGTTTTTTCTTTGTTGACTTTCTGTCTTGATTACTTGTCTAGTGCTGTCAGTGGAGTATTGAAGTCCCCCACTTTTATTGTGTTGCCATCTCATTTCTTAGTAGTAATTGTTTTATAAAATTGGGACCTCCAGTGTTAGGTGCTTATATAGTTAGGATTTTGATATTTTCCTGTTGAATAAGGCCTTTTATCATTATATAATGTCCTTATTTGTCTTTTTAAACTGCTGTTTCTTTAAAGTTTGTTGTGTCTGATATAAGAATAGCTACTCCCATTTGCTTTTGGTGTTCATTTGCATGGAATGTCTTTTTCCACCCCATTATATTAAGTTTATGTGAGTCTTTATGTGTTCGGTGAGTCTCTTGAAGGCAGCAGACAGATGGTTGGTGAATTCTTATCCATTCTGCAATTCTGTACCTTTTAAGTGGAGCATTTAGGCCATTTACATTCAACATTAGTATTGAGCTGTGAGGTACTATTCTATTCATCATGCTATTTGTTGCCTATATACCTTGTTATTTTTATAATTGTATTTTTAATAGGTCCTGTGAGATTTATGCTTTAGATAGGTTCTGTTTTGATGTGTTTCCAGGATTTGTTTCAAGATTTAGAGCTCCTTTTAGCTGTTCTTATAGTGCTGGCTTGGTAGTGGCGAATTCTCTCAGCATTTGTTTGTTTGAAAAAGAGTGTATCTTTCCTTCATTTATGAAGCTTGGTTTTGCTGGATATAAAATTCTTGTCTGATAATTGTTTCCTTTAAGGAGGCTGAAGATAGGGCCCCAATCCCTTCTAGTTTGTAGGGTTTCTGCTGAGAAATCTGCTGTTAATCTGATAGGTTTTCCTTTATAGGTTACCTGGTGCTTTTGTCTCACAGCTCCTAAGATTCTTCTCCTCTTCTTAATTTTAGATAACCTGATGACAATGTGCCTACGCAATAGCCTTTTTGTGGATGAATTTCCTGGATGTTCTTTGAGCTTCTTCTATTTGGATGTCTAGGTCTCTAGCAAGGCCAGGGAAGTTTTCCTCTGTTATTTCACCAAATATGTTTTACAAACTTTTAGATTTTTCTTCTTCCTCAGGAACACCGATTATTCATATGGAAGATACAATGAATTTCTCTGAGTTTCTCTTCAAAGATTTAGTCTGCTAACTTCCTTGTCCTTTGTTGTCAAACTCAACTTTCCTGTTCCTCCTTGCCTGTAATTACTGTAAAATAGCCTACCCACCTTCCTATCAGCTCTAATCAATAACTCACATCTGTTCCCTTGGTTACCTGCACCCATTTGTCCCCCAAACTGCACATCTCACACGCTTTGCCACTGTACCCCATGTCCCCCTTCCCTTCCATATTTAGAAAAATATTTTCAAGTAACCAACTGGCTCAGCTCAGATTGTGCAGTCTGACCCCAGCCCACAGGGGAGGGACACAGAGATAGGGATTGCATTAAGGAGATAAAAAACCCCTAGTCTCCTTTGTTCTCTGTGCTCTTGCAATCTTAACTGATGTGAGTGGCACCCTTCTGCAGAAGTAAATTGCCTTGCTGAGACAACTTTTGCCTGAGTGCTTGTTTCACTTTGTAGCACCGAGCATTTGTTCCTAGAAGTATTTTTATATCCAACACTTAGGTTTTGTTGTTTAACATAATCCCAGACTTCTTGGAGGTTTTGTTCATGTCTTCTTATTCTATTTTTTTTTTTTTTGTCTTTGTTGGATTTGGTTAATTTGAAAATCTTGTCTTTGAGCTCTGAAGTTCTTTCTTCTGCCTGTTCAATTCTATTGCTGAGATTTTCCAGAGCATTTTGCATTCATAAGTGTGTCAATTGTTTCCTGAAGCTTTGATTATTTTTTACTTATGCTATCTATTTCATTGAATATTTCTCCCTTCATTTCTTGTATCACTTTTTTGATTTCTTTTAATTGGGCTTTGCCTTTCTCTGGTGGCTTCTTGATGAGTTTAATAATTGACCTTCTGAATTCTTTTTCAGGTAAATCAGGGATTTCTTCTGGGTTTGGAACCATTGCTGGTGACCTAGTGTGATTTTTTGGGGGAGTGTCAAAGAACCTTGTTTTGTCATATTACCAGAGTTGGTTTTCTGGTTTCTTCTCATTTGGATAGGCTATGTCAGGGAAGGTTTAGGGCTCAAGGCTATTGTTCAGATTCTTTTGTCTCACAGGGTGTTCCCTTGATGTAGTACTCTCCCCCTTTCCCTAGGGATGTGACTTCCTGGGAGCCAAGCTATAGTGATTGTTATCTCTCTTCTGGATCTTGTCACCCAGCAGGACTACCAGGCTCCAGGCTAACACTGGGGGTTGTCTACACAAAGTCCTGTGATGTGAACTGTCTGTGGATCTCTCCGCCATGGATTCCACACCTGCTAGTATTTGAGGTGTCTCCTGGGTCCTGCAGGAGTAATCCACTTCCTTCAGAGAATCTGTGAGTTCTGTTCACTTTCCTGATGTATTCCTGCAGCAGTCCTGGAGCAAAAGTTCATAATGCGAGATTCCACATGCTGCTGTGTCCATCTGAGTGGGAGCTGCAAGCTAGTCCTGACTCCTGTCTTCCATGATCCTCCTAAATCTATACTCCAAATTTTTTCATTATCCCAACATAAACTCTGTACTCAATAAACACTAACTTCCCTCTCAGCCCCTGATTATCTCTAATTCTACTTTCTGTGTCTATGAATTTGCCTATTCTAGTTACTTCATGTAAGTGTGATCTTACAGTGGGTCCTTCTGTGTCTGGCTTATTTCACTTATATAATATTTTCCATGCCCACCTATTTTGTAATATGTATCAATATGTCATTTCTTTTAATGACTGAGTAATATTTCATTGTATGTCTATATCACACTTGGTTTATGCATTCATCTATTGATGGACATTGGGTTGTTTACATCTTTGGCTACTGTGAATAGTGCTGGTATGAACATTGGTGAACAAATGCCTGTTTGAATCCCTGGTTTCAATTTTTTTTGAGATACACACCTGAGAGTGAAACTGCTGGGTCATGTGGTAGTTCTATAACTTTCTGAGGAATTGCCAAATTGTTCTCCACAGTGGCTGCATCATTTTACATTCCCACCAGCAATACACAAGGGCTTCAATTTCTCTACATTCTTGCCAACACTTGTCATTTTACCTTTTCTTCTTTAGGTTAGCCATCCCAGTAGATGTAAAGTGTTATCTCATTGCAGTTTTATTTGTATTTCCCTAATAATGAATGATATTAAACATCTTTTCATGTGCTTATTGGCTATATATCTTTTTTGAAAAATTTGTATTCAAGTCCTTTGCCCATTTTGAATTGGCTTACTTGCTTTTTTGTTGAGTTGAATGAGTTCTTTATATATTCTAGATATTAGTTAGCAGATACATGATTTTTAAATATTTTGTTTCATTCTGTAGGTTATCTTTTTGCTATCTTGATAATCTGATAATTTGATGAAGTTGTATTTATCTATTTTTTATTTTGTTACCTGTGATCTTGGTGTCATATCCCATACGTTTTTAAAGCTTTTTATTTTGAAATAATTTTAAGCTTAGAGAAAAGCTGAAAGAATAATACAGAGACATCCAATTATACTCTTTATCAGATTGACTAGTTTTTAGTCATTTTGCCACATTTGTTTAATCTTTCTCTCTCAATCCTTTATCTCTATCTAGGTCTAAATAGATTGATATAGATAGATGATAGATATACATAAGTATAGATTGGTAGATATGTAGATAGATATATGCACGTATCATATACATATATTTGAATACATTTTTTCTGTACCATTTGAGAGTAGGTTGCATGCATAATGCCCCTATGGGACTTCAGTGGTTTGAATCTCTGATCAGTGTCAAACAAAGGAAAGAGTGCCAAGGCTTTCTTTCCAGCTATTCACAGGTAGAACACAAGAGCAAGAGGGAGACGTAAAGCCTAAAAACTGTCAGCAGTTAAATAAAAAAAAAAAAAAATAGGGCTGGGCCTAGTGGCTCATGCCTGTAATACCAGATACCTTGGAAGCTGAGGTGGGAGGATTGCTTGAGGCCAAAAGTTCGAAACTGCAGTAAGCTATGATCGTGCCACTGTACTCCAGCGTGGGTGAAAGGGTGAGACCCAGTATACTGTATTATAATTCACCTCTGCTGTTTTACTGATGATTGAAACATTTCTTATGCATACTTATTGGCACAACAAGATGTTCCAGTCTCACCTTGTACCTTGCCTGTTTTAGCAGTGGAATCAATCATTTGTCCAAGGAACACTGATCCTTTACTGGGGAACGGTATTTAGAAATCAAGATTTGGGTGCTAGGTGTGCTCATTGCTACTGGTGTGTCATTGCTTCTAGGTCTTTATCTGCCTACCTATATCTATCTATCTATTTGCAAAATCACAGATTTGAACTGATGCCAATTCCAGCTCAACCCACAGGATTCTTTCTTCCCTTTCCCCATTCCATATTTGTATGTTCCTTTCTCCACAGTAAGAACTTCAGCTTCCAACAACACAAACACATTTACTCATTTTCTCAATCCTAAAAGACACAAAATTTGTTTTCAGAATTGCTACACAGACATACCATTATAAAAACAAATATATGAAAGAATTCAAGATTTGCTTCCCATTCTTTTTTCCCCTGGATTGAGAATGTATACAAAGTCTTTTGTTCAAAAGTTAATTAAATGTATCCTTTTATTTTTCCCATTCAGTGTGGTCACACCATTCATTTGAAATACAGTAGAACGCCAGGGTGCAGTGGCTCACATCTGTAATATTAACACTTTGAGAGGTGATCTGTATAGATTGCTTCGGTCTAGGAGCTCAAAACCAGCCTGGGCAACATGGTGAAACCTTGCCTCTACAAAAATAAAAAAATGAGCTGGGTGTGGTGGTGTGCACCTGTAGTCCCAGTTACTTAGGAGGCTGAGGTGAAAGGATAGGTTGAGCCCAGGCAGTTAGGCTACAGTGAACTATGATCGCGCCACTGCATTCTAGCCTGGGTAACATCAAATAAATACAGTTGGGTTTATATGTTTCTGTTTGCATTTGGTTTTAGGGTTTTTTTCTTTTTCTACTGCCATCTTTGCTGATTTAATTTTTTCTTTTTAATATGAAGGACATTAACACATTTCAAAAGTCAAAACCATATATAAAAGTATATCCAGAGAAGTGTCCTCCCTCTACTATTCCTTTTATCCCTGTTCTTTCATACCTTTTGTAAGTAACCAATTGTACTACTTTCTGGCTTAAACTTATTTTGTTTCTCTTTGCAAAAATAAGCAGATATCTGCATTTTCTTTGTTAAATAAGAGGAAACATATCATATATACTCCTATACATCGTTTTTCACCTAATAAGGTATCCTGGAAATAATTTTTATCAATTTACAGAGATCTTCTCCTTACGTTTTACAGTTGCATAATAGATGCTATTGATATACTTTAGTTTGTTCAGTCAACCTCCTAACACCCACCTGAATATGAACATGCTTAAATACTTGGTCCTCCTATTTTTGGACACTTAGTTTCCAGTATTTTGCCATTGCAAGTAATGCTGTAACTAATAATCATATGCATACTTATTTTCATATTTTTAAAAGTTTCATTTCAAGATAGATTTACAGAGTTGGGATTGCTACATAGTAGTTTTGTTGGATATTGCTAAATTCTCCTTTATAGACACTGTATCATTTTGCAGTCCTACCGCAATGTGAGTGTGCTTGTTTTCCCAGAGCTCTGCCAACAGATTATAGTCAACTTTTGAATTTTTGCCAATCTGATGGGTGATAAATTATATTTATGTCATTTGAATTGTGTCTATCTTATAATGTAGTTTAATTTTTTTATATGTTTAAAGTCATTTTTATGTATTTTTGGTGAATTTTTTGCTCATGTCTTTTTTCCATTTTCCTATAGGATTTTTCATGTTTCCATCCCCCTTACCCAAATTAAAAAAGCTCTTTATACATTTGGGATAATAGTTCCTTTTCTGTGGTATATATTGCAAATGTTACTACCAATCTGTCATTTGTTTTTGTTTCTGGTGTGTTTATTTTTTATACAAAAATCCTTTTACTTTTATGTGATCAAATTTATCAATCTTTTCATTATCACACGTGGATTTTGAGTCACATTTAGAAAGCCTTTTCCCTTTACCCAAGTTATATACACATTAATTAGGTTTTGTTCTGGTATTTACATAATTTCATTTTTAAAAAACATTGATCCCTGATACATTTAGAGTTTATTCTTGTATATAGTGGGAGCAATGGTTATATTTTTTTCTTTTTTCAAATGTCTACCCGAATGTCTTAACATCATTTATTTAAGTCTTTACTTGCCTCAGTCATTCGAGATACCACTTCATTACATACTGAATATCCATATTAGAGTGTTCTGTTTCTGTTCTATTTCATTGATATTTCTAGTCATGTGCCATTACCACACCTTTAATTACAGAGGCATTTTAGTACTTCTAAATATTTGATAGGGCTCATAGCTCAGCTCAGCTCTTCCTTGTCAGTTTTTTTCCTAGCTATTTTACATGTTTATTTTTCCAAATGAACTTCAGAATCAACTTGTCTAGTTTGCAGGAAAAAAAAAAAAAAACTTTGTAGCATTTTTATTGGGGTTGAATTGAATTTATAAATTAGTTCAAAGAGAACTGACATCGTGATGATGTGGAGATATTCTTATGAAGAACAAGGTATATTTTTTCCATGTTATTTTCATATCTTTCAAGAGTATTTTATGATTTGCTTCATAGAAGTTTAGAACTTTTTTTTGTTACATTTATGCCTAGACATTTTATTTTCGTTGCTAATATAAATGAAGTTTTCTCCCTTTGAATTATATCTTCTGACTATTATTTGTGTAGATGAAGGCTTTTTTGTTTTTCTTTTAAGAGGGGCCTTGCTATGTTGCCCAGGCTGGCCTCAGACTTCTGGCTCAAGCAATCCTCCTGCCTCAGCCTCTGGAATACCTGAGACTACAGGTTCACACCAGAATGCCAAGTTTGAGTTACTGATTTTTATAGGCTAATTTTATATCTTGCTATCTTGCTGAATTATTTAAGTTTTATCATTGATTCTCCAGAGTTTACCATTTATACTATTATCCATTTGCATATAGACAGAGTTTTGTCTTTCAATTCTTATGCATTCAATTATTTTGTTGTATCTAATCTCATTGGCTAATATCTCCAGTAAAATATTAAACAGTGGCAAATATAGTAGGTTTTCTAGCTTTTTCCCAACTCCTATTGGGAATGTAGCATATCCTTATTAAGTAAGATATATATGTAGATACATAGATATGTGTGTGGTGTGGTGTTTGTGTGTGTGTGTGTGTGTGTATCTTCATGTCTTCATATCAAAGAAATCAAATTAAATATCCAAACTGAAGAAATATGCATCCATTCTTATTTTCTGGAGAGATTTTATTAGGAATGGGTGTCAAATTTATCAAAAACTTTTTCAGGATTTAGGGAGGTAATAAGTCTTTTAGACTTATTATAGGGAATTATATTAATATAGTTTATCATATTGAACCATCCTTTCATCCCCTAGATAAACCTCACTGGATTATGATATATTTTCTTAATGAAGTATTATAATCTGTTGCCTGATATATTGTTTAGGACTTTTCATCAATATTCATCAGTGATACTGGCCTGTAACTTTCTTTGTTTGTTCTATTTTTAAAAATCAGATTCCTGTATCAATGTTATACTTACTTCAAAAAGAATTTTTAATTAATTTTCTGTGCTCTAAAACAATTTATGTAGCTTTGGGATTATCTCATCTTTAAAAATCTATTAGAATTCCTCTATGAAAGCATCTGAGCCTGGTGCTTTTGGTGAGATAGCGCCTTGATAATTCTTATGTCTTCTCTAGAAATTTGTCATTTAAAGCCTCTTATCTCTATTAATGTCAGTTTTGTCAAAGCTTATTTTCATAAGAATTTATGCATTCAATCTAAATTTTCAAATTTAATTGTATAGAAGTGTGTATAACAGTATTTCATAATTTTTTAAAGAAGTTTTATCCATGTCAAGAGGTAATTCCTCCAAGTCATGTCATTTTCTACGTTTATGTTTTCTCATTTTTAAAATTAAATTATTTGGTAGTTTTTTCATTTTGATGACTTCTCTTTTAAAGAACTAGTATTTTGATATATTAACTTAATCTATAGGTTTTCTGCTTGCTGCTTTATTCTCTGCTCTGATCTTTTTTGTGTTTTCTTTTGACTTTTTTTCTGTTTTAGGCTTTTGAGTTAGAATTTTTAATTATTTTTCAAACATTTCATTTGTATTATTCAAGCTGTTTAAGGTTATGAATTTTCCTCTTACCTGTTATTTAAATGTATCCCACAGATTCTAATATGTAGGTTTTTATCATCATTATTTTTCAGAAATTCTGTAATTTCTGATTTTTCCTTTCACTCACAAGTTGTTTAATAGAATATTTTATAAATTTTTACATGAAATGGCATTTTTGATGTATTAATGATTGATAGTTTAAAAATTAACCTAAGTGTTCTTCATATTTGTACATTATAAAACATATTGATACTTTATAAACTAACGTATCATCAATTTTTGTGAATACCGTGTATGTACTTGAGAAAAATGTATATTTTCTATTATAAGTGTATAATGCTTGACATATATTTATGATATCTTATCTATCATGCTTTTTAGGGTTTTTATAACCTTACTTATTTTTTGTCCACTTGATCTAAGACAGGTCAGTATGAGAGTAGTATGTTAAAGTCTTCTGTTATTAATGTGTTCCTCTATGTTTCTCCTTGAGGTATGAGTAATTATTCTTTACACAGGTGTTTACACTGTCATTTGGGACACAAGTATTTATAACTGTTAAATGTTCATTGACAATTGCAGCTTTTAGCACTATAAAGTATTTTCTGCTTCCTTTAAAAATGCATTTTGGTCTGAATTTTATGTTATCTGATATTAAGATTGCAACCTCAGCTTTCTTATGATTTCCATTATCTAGTAAGTCATTGGCCACTTCTTTATTTTTGCCCTTTTTGAATTACTATTTTAGGTGTGAGTCTTATATTCAGCATAGAGCCATATTTTGCTTTATGAACCCATTTGAAAATATTTCCTTTCAATAAGCAAGGTAAACCTATTCACACTTCTTATTACTGATACTTCTGTATCAGTTGTCATGTTGTTACAATTTCTGTGCATATTATGCTATATTTATTGTGCTTATTTCTTCAGATGGCATGACTTCTTTGTATATTTTAAACTTTATTTTGGTATTTATGAAATACCAAATACCAAATACTATTTGTATTTTTGTTACATTTGTGGTTACCATTATGTCTAGTTCTGCTTTTTATTGTCTTTGGTCACCATTTTTACTTAATCTTTTATTATCTGGTCTGCCAATATTAAATGAATGTTATTTGTTGACATCCACTTATTCCCTATACAAGGATAAATCATCTTATTTGACTTTTCCCTTCCCCTCTCCTTCCTCATTTTCTCACTTTTGGGGAATAACATTCTTTCTGCTTTGTCAGACATACTACTTTTCTCCCACACCCCTACCATTTACTGCAATCAAATATGTTGTATGCTCCACCAGTCCATCTCCAAAAATTTCTACTTATATGTTGGTTAAAAGATGTTCATTCTGATTGTTCAATTCCCACCTATGAGTGAGAACATGCGGTATTTGGTTTTCTGTTCTTGCGATAGTTTGCTGAGAATGATGGTTTCCAGCTACATCCGTGATGAGATCACTTGGACACAGGAAGGGGAACATCACACACCGGGTCCTATTGTGGGGAGGGGGGAGGAGGGAGATATAGCATTAGGAGATATACTTAATGTAAATGACGAGTTAATGGGTGCAGCACACCAACATGGCTCATGTATACATATGTAACAAACCTGCACGTTGTGCACATGTACCCTAGAACTTAAAGTATAATTTAAAAAAAAAAAAAAGAAAAGAAAAGAAAAAGAAAAAAAGGAGAAAAAAAGTAAAAAGACAACTTACATAGTGGAAGAAAATATTTGCAAATTACATACCTAAGAGATTATTATAGAGGATAAAGAATTCCTACAATCCAACAACAGCAAAAATCAAACAACCCAATTAAAAAATGGGCAAAAGACTTGAATAGATATTCCTCCAAAGATATAAAAGTGGGCAATAAGCATAAATAAGATGTTCAACATCATTAGTCATGAGATAAATGCAAATCAAAACCACTTTACACCAATTAGGGTAGTTGTAAATAAAAAAAAGAAAACAACAAATGTTGTTGAGGATGCACTAAAATTGGAACCCTTGTACATTGTTGATGGAAATGTAAAATGCTGCAGATGCTATGGAAACAGTTTGATAGTTCCTCCAAAATTTAAACATAGAATTGTCATATGAACCAGCAATTCCACTCCTAAGTATATATCCAAAGCAAGTGAAAGCAGGGACTCAAACAAGTAATTGTATGCCAATGTTCATTGTAGCCTTATTCCTAATAGCCAAAAGGCAGAAGCAGTCCAAGTCTCCATCAACAGATGAATGCATAAACAAATACGGTATATACATTCAATTGAGTAATATTCAGCTATAAAAAGTAAAAAAGTTTTGTAACATGGTATGACATGAATGGACCTTGAAAGTTTTACACTAAGTGAAATAAGCCAGACACTAAAAAACAAATATTGTGTAATTTCATTTATATAAAATGTCTAGAATATGCAAATTTATAGACTAGAAAGATTCGAGGTTACCAGAAACTAGGGGCAGACATGAATGAGAAGTCATTGCTTAATGGTACAGTATTTCTGTTTGGAGTGATGAAAGTTTTAGAAGTAGATAATGGTGACTATTGCACAAGATTGTGAATATGATTAATGCCACTGAATTGTATACTTAGATATGGTTAAAATGGCCAGTTTTATGTTACATATGTTTGACTGCAAGAACCTTTCAAAAATTGCATTGTACCCAGAAAAAAAAAAAAAAGATGTTCATTCTGTAATATATCCATGGAGTGAAAAATTGGTTTCTGGGGCCAAGGGTAAAAAATTCTTAGATATTACAATGGTCTGTGGTCTTTCAAAAGACCATAGCATATAAAGAGATACTGTATATGCAAGGTATTAAAATTTCATGGTGGTGGGATGTGTGTGTCGGCAGGTCTGAAAAGCCTCCTAAGAGAGGCAGTAATGGGGAAAATGTTGAGAAATACTGCTCTAGTAGACTCTTCAGGAATGGTTCATGTGTGTGATATTCCACATATTACTGCATGTTCAAAGTTGTTTTTATATAGTTGATTCTTGAAGTGAAGCTTGCCTGGGTATAAATCTTGACTTGTGCTTCCTTTCCTTAAGTTTCTTGAAAATTCAATCTCACAGTGGCCACATTTTGTTTCATGTTGCTATTGAGAACTCAAATGTGAGTAAGCCTAATGTTTTTGCCCTCACAGATAATTTGATCATTTTGTCTGAAGATCTCTGAGGATACTTTTTCTTTGTCTTTAAAACAATAGTTTTACTAGGATAGTCTAGGACTTGATCAGAATATTTCTAATTCAGTTTCCCTGAATATATAATGGGTCCTTTAAATATAGATTCAGGATTCTTTTATTTTTGGAAAGTTTTACTTAGCTATAGTTTAAATATTCACAGCTGCTCCACAGTTTTGTTTTTCCTTTCTCAGAGACTCCCATTATAAGTGCACCAAGCCTTCTTTGCCTTGTTTTCTCTCTGACCACTTTTACTTCCTTCTTTTCTCATTTTTATTCTTTCAGTTATTTCCCTACCTTTTTACAATATGTCTGTCTTATTATTTTTAGGCTGCTAATATAAAATGCCACACGCTGAGTAATTAACTATAAACAACAGAATTGTATTTCTCATTGTTCTGGATGGAAAGTCCAGGATCAAGATCCTGGCAAGTTGCAAATTTGATGTCTGATGACGGCTCTGTTCTCATAAATGACACCTTCTATGTGTTCTCACATGGCATAAGGGGTAGAAGGGGCAAATAGGCTTGCTGAAGCCCTTTTATAAAAGCACTAATCCGAATCATGGGGGCGGACCCCTCCTGATCTAATCACTTACTAAAGGCTCCACTTCTTAATACCATAACCTTAGAGGTTACATTTTTAACATGTGAATATTGGGGGGACACAAACATTCAGACCTGTGTAACCTCTTATTAAATTTTTATTTTAATCTATTCATCCTTGTGCAACTTATAAGTCATTTTTCATTTATGAGACAATTTTGTCTTTTTATTCAATTTCTTTCCTGAGTTCAGGCCATTCTTACTGCATTTCTTCCTGTTTCTTTCCAGGTTCATATTTTAGTTTTTAAATTTTTGATTGTATGTATTAAAAGATCCTTCTCTAAATGGTTGCTTAAGAATATTAATTTACTTTGGAGTTTAGTTATGGTTTTCTTCTGTTGTATGGTTTATTAGGAGAGAAGTTTCAACTGAAATTCATGTTTTTGTTTGCTTACTTTCTTCTATAGGATCTTTGCATAGCACTAGGTTGCTTTTTTAGATTTGATTCCTAGATATTTTGTGGACAGGATTTCTAGTTTTAAGGGTGCCCTCTTTCTTGGTATCATGAAGCAGAGTTTCTTTAATAGATGATGCTAATGGTGATGGAAACAGGGAGAGGGGTGAGTATATTTTATTTCTCTAATTTCTGTAAGACTAACAATTATATATTTTCCTTTTTAGTTCTTTTTCTCTTCACTGTCACATCTCCAATACTGTATTTTCTGTATTTGTCTGATTCTCCACCAGAAACAAGGTTTCTTGTGGAAACAGAGAATACAGCTTTTCTGAATTTGTCTATGTTTGAGAGATAATTGGTTGCAAACTCCACTTTAAAGTCCCTTTCCTGTAGGTGTAGTTATAAAATATGAAGTCCCAGATATGTGCTCAGTATTTTAGCAATTAATGTTGAATTTTATCTTTCCGAGGGTGATTTTCTTTTTCTGTTTCACCCATGTATTCTGTTCTCTTCCCCTGTTTTTCATGAAGTCTCTCAAAGACAGAGTCTTTCATTCCACTCTCTGAGAACATAGTGCCAATAGAGCTCTGTAGAAATTTTAAAATTAGTGTTATTTCTTGTGGGTAATTTGGAATTCGTGGCTTTTTTTCAGGTAATGCTAAATGTGTGGGTCGTGTGTGGTTTATTTATTCCCTCTTATTGATCCTCCAGTTTGTAGGGAGACTTGATTCATGTGGCCATAATTATCCTTAATAGAAAACACTCCTATGGTTTAACAAATTTACTGTGTTTTGTGTTTCTTCTGTGTCTTCCCCACTTATTTTTCAAAGTTGTGAGTACTTACTAGATGTGCAACAAATGAATTAATATAAAAATTATAATAAATTGTTTTTGCCTTGTCTTATTGCTTTGGCTCAAAGTAATTGTGGCTTTAGTAAACGTTTTAGTCTTAGAACCAATAATTTCTCATGATAGCCACTCTTATTTGGAAAACCAATTACAACTTGAGTCTGGTGAACGGAAGTATCTCCTTCCTTAACCTTTATCTTGGATCTTTGTATGATTGACTTCGGAAAATGTTAATTGATATGTTGCAGTACTGCAGCAATAATTACCTTTAAGTGGAAATAGCTGTCTTATACCTAGTACAAGAGAACAGTGCAAGGGTGCAAGACTCTAATACAGAGATAAACTCTAGACATTGGTGGAACATTTGGTAGATGAAAAAGCTTATTTAGGGTTCAATATAAACAGGAAAGGCAAAGACAACAGTAGGATGCCACTGTTTAACAAAAGGAAATTAAGTTTCCCTTTTTCTGAATTATTGGAGAGAGTATAGCAACATATGTGCCTTGGGTGAAGAGTTGCTGAATAGAAAATCTGAGATGGTTTGTGGCTTTCTAAAATGGCAAGTAACAAAGATGTGCAAATAGGATCCAGCAGGAAGGTGGGGCTGGCCAATGGACTAGAGAGATGAGGACTTTGCTGAAATGGAGCTGAAAGAAATTATCCTGGTCATTTCATAGATTCACTGTATGATCTGATATAAGGTCTTGGGCGACTGTGAGGTTAAACCCAGAATCAAATGCTTCCCAAGGCCTTGAATATCTGCTTCAGAGAAGGAATATAGTGTCAAGATTTGTGAGATAACTTTGCTTTGCCTAATTAGGTCACCTAGGAATACTTAGAGTCCATATGTATTTTGCCCAAGTAATGTTTGACATGAATATCATACAATATTTTCTGTTAATTACATTTCTCAACATAACATTGTGGTAAGAGTGCTTGTATTTTATAAAATCTCAGGAGTAATGGTGGGGGAGAATATGCCATCCAGCAATATTTCATGATACTAATTACCTGAGGGAATTCAGAAAAAATTGTGCAGATGGATACACTACACAGGTAGAGTAATAGGCTTTTATAAAAGATAAAGTATTCTAATTACAAATAAATTATTATAATGCATGACAATTTTAAATTACTCTCCTTATTTTGTGTTGCATTTAGTTTTTACTGGAAAGCCAAACAAAGCAGATAGGAATTTGTCATCCATGTTTAGTTTTACTTTTTAATTACTTTGAAGTCATTCAGTCCTTGCTCTCTCTGTGTGTATACATGAGTGGAGGGGAGGGTAAAGGTGGTGGTGGAGAGGTGGTATGAGGAATACAGGTACTTTTATTTTAAGCACTATTGGCTAAGAAGGCATGCATTTTAATTTGTTCGAAATATAACACTTATGATGTTCCTTGTTAATTCTCTACATAACAGCTAATTGCCACCCTAGGTTTTTTTTTCTTTTTCCCAGGTGGGCAGAGACCACAGCCTGTGTTGGAAACTAAAAACAAAGCCCTTGCCTTCCTACTTTCCTTGATGGGGATGGCCGTCTGACCCAATGGTGACCATTGATACATATGAAATTTGTTGAAGGAACTTACAGGAAATCTCCTTTTCCCTGATAGCGAGACACTTGAGGAGAATTTCCTTGCCCCTCTGGCCTTCCTTGCCCCAGGAATTGTATGAGCATATGATGCTTGGAATGACTATAGCCATCTTGGGTTATGCAGATGACCATAACACCCAGAGGATGGCAGGGGGAAACACACCTGGAAAATCTGGATCCTGGAGGTTGTTGAGTCACTGCATCAACCTGGAGACCACTGTACCTCTGGGCTTCAATTTTTCAAGTCAGTTTTAATCTTATGTTTGATTACATGGAGCCCAATACATTTTATTAAGTGGGTATCCATGTTTTTGTTCTGTTTTGTTTTGTTTTTTTTTTTACCTTAGAAAACACTGAGTTGGCAAAGAATCTGACATGGTTATAGCCACACCTTATGTAATGTTACCTGACTGATACCTATAGAGTCACATGTTTCCTTTTTGTAAGCCTAAGGCCCACGGATTTCTTTATAATTATTGTAATTCCAAAACCCTGTTAAAATCCCATCTCCACCGCATCTCTTTCACATCTAGTGAAAACCGTTTAGCCATTTCTAGTTTGCATTTTAACCTTCCCCAGATTATCCCCTCCTTTTTCATCTGTCCCACCAATCAACATGAAGTGTGCCATTGAATCCAGAAGAGTTCTCTGTCTAAACACACCAGGCTGTCAGTACCCAGTGTGACTTCCCCATTTGCCACCTTACAATTTGTGCTTGCTTTCTGCTCAGGCATCACATAGTTTGATTTTATTATTATTTTAGTATACACACAGGACTTTTTAATGATGGAAGTTTCTAGATAGGTGATATCATGTATATTTTCACTAATTTGCTATTGTATCTCATTTATAGAGTAATCATATACTTCAGACTAAACGAAACAACTGCTGTAACAGTACAGAGTAACCATATACACCAGACTAAGTTAAATGAATGGAACAAAATATTCATATTTAGAACTGTCCCGTGAAATCTGGGGTATACAGTTGCACAATTTATGCAATAGCAATCTGCAAAGAGCTGCTTAATAATTAGCCTACTGATCACACAGTATCTGTTGAATCTTTACTCTTTTTCCCAGCAAGAATATTTATTAAAACATTTAAAAGCAACACATGCTTATATAGAAAATTTAGAAACTGCAGACAGAAAGAAAGAAACAAAAATTACTGAAGTCCCTATATTCCAAAACAATGCAGTTAACATTTTGGTGTTTTGCCCTGCAATACTTTTTTCCTGCATAGGTTTCAGTAGGAATTTGTGTTCACTTGTTTGAAGCTATTGACCAGACAGAACTGAGACTATAGGAGAAACTGAAGGAGTGTTATATTAGGAAAGCTTCCCTAAAACTCCTCCCGAGTCCATATTAATCATGGAACAATAATTACAACTTTGATTGTTTATTATCTTCAATATGATATCCTTTCGTTTTCAAAATACTGTAATTATGAAGTAATATTATTTGTATTTTAAAGATGAGTTACCTAGGTCAGAGAAATTAAAGAATTTGCCTGAGGTGAAACACGTGGTAAGTCCTAAAGCTGGAAATGAAGTCCATGTCTGACTGGACTTCAAAGCAGGTGTTCTTTTTTTCTCCTACGCTTTTACCCAATTACCAAACATCAGACCCAGCAGGGAGTTGTTTGGTTCCAGTCCTTTTATTTTATAAATGAAGATAGTATCAAGAAGGATGCTTTGGAAATTAGGCCTAGAGTCTGCTCTTTTTGGATTCAGTTTCTCCTACAGTCTCAGTTCTGGTCTGGTCGATAGCTTCAAACCAAAGAATGAAATTCCTTCTGAACCCTATGCAGAGAAAAATTGTTACAGGGCAAAACACCAAAATGTTAACAGCTTTGTTTTGGAATATAGGGACTTGGGTAATTTTTGTTTGTTTCTTTTTGTCTGAGGTTTCTAAATTTTCTATATAAGCATGTGTTGCTTTTAAATGTTTTAAGTTAAGCTCTGGTGATTGATCTCTAGCCTCTTGCTGTCTTTCCCCTCTGTACAACCCCTAGTACTAGGCACTGTACAAATTGCTCCAAATGGTCAAAATCAAAAATCACTAACACTCCAAATTCTAGTTTTGAGGCACTCTTTGACAAAAGATAGTGTCTTTTACTTAATGTGCTCATTCTTAGATGCCATCCCTAAAAGCAAGGCCCCATTTTATACCCAGTCCAGCTTTCAAACAGAGTGAACATTTCAGGCCCGAGCAAGGAGGAGAGGTTACAGAGTCTAAAACTGACAGAGGACAACCAAAATCAGTTTTTTTGAGGGTGTACTTGCTTTCTTAAGCCTGCATCCTAGTCAAAACTGGACACAGCTGTCCTTTTTCAAGGCAATTTCACTCCCAGACTGATTGTTTGGATTTCAGCTTGTTGTTTAATAGTTCTAGAATTCAAACAGTCACCTTGAGGCAAGAAGGTTAGCACTCCATTAAGATGGATGGGGAAAGTTCACACCTCTCACTTTTACTTTATTTCTTTGCTTTTCTTTCCATTTGCCTGCAAACTCAGCAAAGCTAAAGCACATTTACTGCACAGTCTGTTTTTATACCCACTGGGCTGAAAAGTTGATTTACTAAAGAACTTGGATTTTCCAGGAAAAGGAAAAGTCCACAGAGAGTTTTAAAGTCTGCAAAATACGTAGGATTATCAGAGGAATATGAAACCTTATGCTAGATCCTTTGGTTCTTAAATCAATCCCCAAGGAGGTTTTAAAGCTCATGTGCTTCTTCGATGGTTCTTCTGGACTTTCTTATAAATGCTCTTCATATAATATTTGTTAAGAGGGAGAGCTAAAACCAGCAACATTTATGTGAAACACTAGGCTGGTGTATTTTTGTTCTGTTAGCTTTCACAAATGTTGGTGGAAAAGCAATGCAAGGGAGTTAGTATTTGCTGAGTGCTTAGCATGTGAAAACCCCGGGCTGGATACCACGGGAGATGGTGAAGAATAATACCTGGTTCAGTCTCTTATCTTTGATGAAGGAAAAACACACAATTTCCACTAATATAAGCCCCAGACCCCAAGAATAATTATAATAGAAATTCATGCAACAGGTCCATAAAGAAAGGAATGAGTTCTTTTGATTAGGGCATTTAAAACACCTTATTAGAGGTGAGATTCAAAACCAATTTGGGGAATCTGGTAGGGGAAAGATTAACTGAGTGGGAGAGTTCCTTTAGCAAAAGATGAAAGTAAACCAGAATATGTAGTGTTGAGAGCTGAGAGCTACTCTCAGTTATCTGTAGTGGGTAAGGCAGAGACTGGTGATGTTCCCCACCCTCACCTCCTGCTTGCAAACCTACAGAAAGACCACATTCCTCGGTCCCACTTGTGGTTAAGTGTGGTCATGTGACTGTTTTCTGGCGAATGGAATGAAGGTAGAGTGATGTATGCCTTTTCTCCTTTCTTGCCTGGCTTGTTTGGCTAGCTGAATGCAGAGGATCTGGCAAAGCCCTCTGAGGAACCCCTTACAGATGGTGGTCCCATGAAATAAAAGAAGCTAAGATACTGTAACCATGGAACAGAAGGCCACGCACCAAATACCTGATCAGACTGTGAAGGGAATAAGAATGATTATGTTAAGCCACTGAGATTATTTGCTGTTGTTGTAGAAGCTGGCATTATCGTGGGGATGGTAAGGCTGAAAGGGTAGGTTAAAAGATCTATGAAATCCTCCCAAAGCAAGTCATTCACAAGAATTATGATAATAAAGTAATTTAAATAGTAATAAGCTTTGAATTAATATATGACAACATTGGGAAGAAGGGAAGGCCCATTCTTTCTGATGTGGACTTCTATGAGTGATTTTCTTGGGGTGGTTTTATGCTGACAGCTTAATTAGGGGTTCTAAGTAAAAATGTTAGAAAGTGGGGAGTTTCTTCACTACAGAGGATTCTTGGGCATTTCATAGCTTATGGAAAGCAGAAACAGACGTGGGGTGCTCTGAGGAGATGAGTCTAAGGCTGGCTGGTTTCGGATGACTTTTATTGCTTTATTTGATTATAAGAGTAATACACACACACTCCCTATAGAAAATTTGGAAAATATAAAAATGTCAATAGAATAAAATAACCATTTGTTTATGTTTCGGTGTGTTTCATTCCAGTTCTTCTCTTTGTCTCTGTCTTTCTCTATATATTATATGTAAATATAGGTAAAGATCACACTATATTTAATTTATTTTTCATTATTAAATTTCTTTATAAATGTAATTTTAGATAGTTGTATAACTTTTTCATTATATGAATATGCCATAATTTTTACTATTTCTCATAAAGCTGAATACAATTATTTCCAGGGTTTTTTGTTATTTTGACAAGAATGAATATCATTATTCACAAATATTTGCCTGGATTCTTGACTGTATTTTTAGGCTAGATTCCTAGAAATAGAGTTTGTAGTCAAAGAGTCTGAAAAATTATAAAAGACCTTGGTGGGTATAGGAAATTAGCTTTCTAGAAATATTCCAGCAGTTTACTTTTCCATCAGCAGAATATGAGACTACCTGTCTTATAACCTATTCAATGCATTCAGTGCATTGAATAGAAGCATTAAAAATTATCTACTATATATAGTTTTCTTGATAGGTCACAGATTGAAGGACAATAAATCTATGATATATGTGGTAACTTATTTTCAGTTGGCCAAGTGGCTGTCTCTTGCTGATGTAAGAATAAATATTTCATTTTAAGGAACCACAGGCATCCTCTGATCACAGTATGTAATAATCCAGTTGCATTTAGTACAGGCTGGGGTAACCTGTGAACAAATCACCCCAAAATTTCAGTGGTTTAACACAACAGAATCTTATTTCTTGTTCAGGCTACATGACCTGCAGGTCAGTTGTGGGTACTTCACCCATTCATAAGTACTATAACCTAGAGAAGGGAATATGGTAAATCATGTCTTTACTCTTTAAGTTTTCACCTGGAAGGAATACATGTCGTTTCCGTTCACGTCTCCTATAGTCACATGCCACGGTAACTATAAGGGTGCGGAAAGTGACAATGCTACCATGTTCCTAGGGAAAGAACAGAGAATATTCAGTGGACAGCACTAATGACTATCACCTGTGACTGGCCTTTAACTTTTGAGGAAGGGGCTGTATCCATAGCTAATCTTCTCTATGGTGACTCCTAAAAGTGTCTCTTGGCAATTTTTTCCTACAGAGTTTCTCAGACGTGGGTCAGCAAACCTTGGCCCATGGGCCAAATGTGGCCTGCTGCCTGTTTTTGTACGGTCTGCTAGCTAAAAGTGTTTTTTACATTTTTACATAGTTGGAAAAAGTCAAAAGAGAAGCAATATTGTTGACACATGAAAATTATATACAATTCAAATATATGTCCATAAAGTATTTTATTAGAACACAGCCATTCTAACTTGCTTACATATTACCTGTAACGGACTGCTTGATGTAATAGCAAAATTGAGAAGCCACAATGGAAACTTTATAGTCTGTAGAGTTAAATATTTACCATCAAGCCCATTACAGAAAAAGCTTGCCAATCTCTGATCTTAGACATGACCCTAAGGAAAATTAGGACCATTTCAACATGGCTGCCTGAAAAAAAAATCATCCCTATGGAAGTTATTATTTGCTAACTTTATCAAATTCAGGTTAATATATTCAAAACAAAAACACAAAGTCTCCTCATTGTTGGTGTGCATTATTACAGTGGTTGTGCCTGAGCCGTAGATGGAAGAGTGGTGAGACCTGAAACCCAACAGCCAGATTGGACTGAGATTAGAGAGGAAAGTCATTAGAATTACCGGGGGTTTGCCTGAATTGGATATTGCAGTTGAAAGCTGGACTAGATGAGTTTCTCACCAGGACTTTTCACCTCCTTGAGGATTTGCTATACAAATCTGCTCAATGTTTCAGAATCAACCTGGATACAAACACAAGCCCTCATTGCCTCCTGTTAAAATACATCCATTCATACATACATTAAAAAAAGGAAAGATTGACTCTTCAAGTGGAAGAAAACACCCCAAGTTTTGCCATCTACTTTCCCAGCTTATTGCTGCTGGAAGTATTTCACTTACAACTGTGATTTTTTAAAAATGTATTGAATTTCTCCTTAGAGGTTTCATAAGCATTTAAATAGAATTGGCTTTCCGGGTGACTTACCAGTTGTGCTGTGTGGGGTTTTTAAGGGGTATGTGCTCCATCCACTGTCAAAATATTCCTTGTGTTGAGACTGGGACTTCTAAAATAACATGTTGGTCCAGGGACAAGTGCTGTTTCTCTTTGTTTAGTGTTGAAATAATAATACACCAGTTAGTAATGCTAGGGATGGAATGAGAGACACATCACATGCATATTCCAACTGAGGTCAAAAATCTATTATTTTGAAATGTCAAGAATGACATTCTCTAATCCCCATGTATATAGATTCCATTTATTTGTGCACTTAAATTAACTCCTTTCTAATCCAGCTACATAGCTGCCAGAGACTTCCCATGAAAGGCATTTTCTTCTAAAGTAGTCATAACTCACATCCAGCTCTGATTGGAGGAATGCTTCCTTTGACTTCATGCCCATAGTCAAAGGTACAGAAGTGTTTTATCTAATTTCAAAGGGTAAGTTTTACCTACTTGGAAACAGATACTTCTGATAGCTCATTTTTCCTTTCCTTTCCTGAGATAGTTCCATGTTGCATCCTCTTTCTTTTTGCACTTAGTCAGTTTTATTTTATAAAAGACTTTTTAATCAATGACCATTCTATTTCATTCAGAAGGAGGTGATTATTATTAAAATATTGTGTGTAGCGTTCTAATTATATGATGTATATTTACACATCTCATTAAAAATTAAGTGGCTACTCTTTCCCCTTTCAAATCTAGGTAAAAACGCACACTTTGAGGAGTACACTTACCTGGACAATCAGGTAGAACTGTTGAAATCCAGGTTACCCAGGAAAAGCTAGGATATATAGTTGTCTTGCCCATATAGTACCCATCTGACTCTAGAACACAGGAGATGTCTTTAGGCTGAATATAGAAAGTGATAGTACGTCAATTACAAGAATGTGTTGTTGTCATTATTGTGTTGTGGAGGTGAAGCATTCTTCTATATATTACCTCATTTAATTTTCCCAGTCCTCCTCTGAGACTGAGAAGGCAAGTGTTATTACCCACATTTCATGAATAAGAAAACTGAAACTGAAAAAGACTGACTGACTTGCATGAGGAAGTCAAGACTTGGAAGAGATTAGGTCCACTTTTCTTTGCCTCTGGTTAGTTGCACCCCTTTGTGATGCTGTCTCCCCCGGATAGGTAGAGTTGATACTGACCATTGGCCAGCCTCTGAAATTTGTGAGTTTCTTTCAGAAGGAAATCCTCAATGTGATCTTCTTTTCTTGTGATAAACATATCTTCTGAAAGTGGAACACTGAAAAAGAAAATCAGGTTAAGGGTTGAAGCCTATGAGTTGAGGTCTGTTTGATCAAGAATTTACTGTACATCTACATTGGGCACTTGTCAAACTCAGGAATAGCTCTTTTCTCTGGCTTTGGCCCAATTTTTATTTCTTCTAAAACAAGATAATGAAGCAGAAATATTCAGACATCAAGACCTTGACATGAAAAATCCATCAAGGCATAATTATGTTGCCCATTTATTTTTGTCTCAAAATGGTATTATACAATATTCACACATTACCACATGGTTTTCATTCCCCTGTGAAATTTTCACCTTTTTTACATGTCTAGCAGACCTGGGGATCCTAACTTTGGAGGTGAGGGAATCTCAAATCTCAGAGGACTGGGCATCTGATTCAAAGGAGAGAGCTGCTCTGGATCTTTTTGTAACCTTTCTCCAGGCAATACTGAATGCCAGGAAAGGCATCCAAACCCAAGTCAATACTTCATTTGTGGGGAGTTCGTGGTCAGGCATTCCTCTGTTCTTTACCAGCAAGGTAAACAGTAAACCAGGACAACTTTTAGACAACAATTTATCCTTGGAACTTGGAAAACATTGCATGTTCCATGTATTATAGTACAATAAGCATCTTTCTGGGAAAGGTGTCCAGATCTTAAATTGCCTTACATTAGAACAATATTTAATAACACAAATTTATTTCTATATAATAGACATTTTATATTCATTAACAATTTCTAGTTTTCCTGCCTATTAAACTAGTTAATATGGATTTGCAACAATGCAAGCTTTGAACCTTATTCTTTGGTGGGCACCATAACTCAAAAGGAGAGCTGGGGATGGGGTCAGGGAGGGGCAGATAGGTCCTCCTGACTGGTGAGTCCAAAACTCTCCCCATCCCTCCCCATGTCACCCAGCTAGATTAACCTTTGCTTGATTACAGAAGCCCGTGCTCTTCTGCAAAGCATTTATGTATTCTATCTTACAAATCTATTTTTGATTTCTCAAGAAGAGGTCATTGGGAATGGAAGAGAATAATATAAGCAGAGGCCCGGAGATGAGAGAAGAGGTGTAGTAAGAAATTGGACTGCAAAGGTATGATGGATCCAGACCTTGGGTCTTAGGGCCAGCTCATAGGGGGTTGTACGTTATTCTTTAAATAAGAGGACACTATCGTCATATGCTTTCAAGGAGAGCAAGAGTGGAGACAGTGGGGTCAGCTGAGGGCAGTACTGATGTTGTGGATGAGAGCCTGACTAGAGGAGTTGCAGTGGGAGTGGAGGTGAGAATTGTGAAGGACATTAAGAAATTCACTTGGCAATGGATGCCCATTCTGCCACTGTCCCCCAGCTGTGGGGATGACAAACTCAGATCAAGGGTGTCTCTTGCCTTCTAGGAGTTTACTGGTTACCTGCATTTGGAATTGAAAATACAGAATGGAGGCAAGGTGTTGATCATATTGATGACAGGTGTCTTTCAACAGGCTCCACAGGGTGGCTATTCTGTAGGTTTGAAAACCAATTTTACCACAATACTGAGAGGATCCATATCTCAGGGAGGATTTACAGAAACCCAATACACAGACTGGCAGAGAGTTTACTGCCTACATTTTCCCCTATACTCAACTTTCTCAAGTTAGATCTTTGGGCAAACCATATTGCATTCATAGTGTTGCCTAGTGAGCATAGAATCAGGATCAGAATAAGTTACAGGAATTAAGTAATATTTAAATTATTTAATTATCACCTAAAATTAAAATTCTCACCTAAGAGAGCTGGTGGCACTTGCTGCCCTCAGAGAGATACTTTGCCAGTGGAACCAAGTCACCTGATGTCAGAGACTCAGACTTCCTTTTCTCTCAGCATGACTCAGATAGGCCCTACAAACATTTGCCTTCCAGACTCTCTCTGCTTCTGATGCTGTTGATCCCTTGCCCCTCCACCTTACATTCTTTTGATATATTAATAACTCAGGCAAGTCCCACTTCTCTGGATCACTATTTCTGGGACTCTACATTTTAGAATTAGTAACACAAATCAGTGAAAAAATATATTCACAAGAATGTTAACTGCAGCCTTTTTGTAATACCCCAAATTGGCAATGAACTATGTGTTGATCAGTTGGGGGACTGGGTAAATAAAAGATGTTATAATTATTTAATGCCATACTATGCAACCATTAGCAAGAATGCATAGAAAAATATGTACTGACTTGACAAGATATAGAAAATAAAATGTTAATATAAAAACAAATTGTATTATAAAAACAAATTGTGTGTGTGTGTGTGTGTGTGTGTGTGTATATATATATAGAGAGAGAGAGCAGAATCCCATCTTTGTGAAAAAGAAATACATGTATGTATGGCTATTTGTATATGATGTATACATATATGCATATACACAGATACATATATATGCTTGTATATCAAATTTAAGCACAGAATAAATCCAGGAAAACGGTGCCTTTAAATGTTAACAGTGGTTATTCCTGAGGAAGGGGTAGGATTGTATATGTTGGATGTGACCTGGGACTTTTGCCTCTTCCTGTGTATGTGTGTGTGCATGCGTGCACACACACACGCATACATGTGATGGAATCATAGGAGCAATTTACTTTTTTTTTAAAAAAGAACTCCTTTCTTTTCTTTCTTTGCCCACCAGTTCCTGAAAATCTTACATTCTTAGGAAAAATCACCAAAATTGAGAATGAATTACTATTCACTGTTGAGATTGATGACTACTAAAAAAGAAGTATAAATTGATCCTATGGGCTTCTGGGAAATTGAGAGATTGCTTCCAACTCCTTGGGGGTGAAAGTGGAGAGACAGTGAAGAGATGAAAAAATGTTATATCCCCCACTATAAGCCTTACTTTTTCAGGCCATAAGGCTTGCTTTCACAGAGCAAGGAGCCCACTTTTGAATAGTCTTTAATATTGCTCCTGCTGAAGTTATCAAAATGCCTGTAAATTCCAGTATTGGGGGCACCTACACTGCATCTCCCTGACTGCCTCTTGAGTTGGAATCTGCCACAGTTATTCCATATGAAACCCTGAATTCCAATTTTTGCTTCACAAAATACGTTTTCTCTACTCAGGTCTAACTACAGCACTTTGTCTGTAACAATTACTTGATAAGTAGTTGCTGCTGGTTGGTGTATTATCAGGGGCATTTAAAGAAAATAACATATCTGATGATCATCTTTAAACTCAAAAGTCTATTATCTTTCTTTGGAAGGACAGGATTATTGCTTGAGGCCTCTTCAAGCCATCTAATCAAGAATAGAAAACTATCAGAATGAAATGAACTAGCACCACTGAAGTTTTCTTTTTTTTTTTAATCAACATTTCCAAAGAGCATTTACAGAGTGTTTTATGAATGAATGCAGAATATAGCATCAAACGAGGCAAACCTTTCTTATGAGGACAGCCACATAGTTAAATTCAAGCATGCAAGATTGAATGACCCCGATTGACAACCCTTGCCCTCCGTTACAAACAAATGGGACCAGGAATGTGGTCCCCCCACAGTGCATTGGGGGATGCCTGCACCCACTACCCTCTGCCATCCATCTCCTCCTCCTCTGATTTGTGTGTGTTTTTGTTAAACAGTGGATCTTGCTATGCTTTTCAGAAAGCTGACAAGAAGCAAGCTGAAAATTAAAAATGGGTGCCGAGAGGCTTTACGGGAGTCTAAATAAACAGCCCGACAGGAAAGACGTGTGGCAGGCTAAGGTTTCAGGCTAGTGGTCGGAGCGAGTTAACAGACATCCGTATAACAGAAGGCTGTGTTTGTTTTCCCTGTCCCTGCTCTAGCAAATTTATTGGGTTATCTGTCTTATTTTGACACTTGGGTGTTTAAGGTTTCTGTTTTAGGTGTCTAAAGACATAAAAAAATTATTGTACAGTTTACATTCCTGGCAGAAGCTTTGACATGTGCTAGCTGAAAAGTTCCTATCTGCCAGTGATTTCACAGAAAAAGCTTCAGAGAGTTGGGTTTTCATAGAGGGTCCAAGAATCCTCTGTGAAAAGCACCAAGAACAAAGGGTTTCTTCTTTTATTTCTGTCCTTATCCTCCTACTGTCTAGTGAAGAGTGGCCACCAAGCCATTTGCTTCCCATTGTACTAGATTTTTACCTACCATGTAACATATAGGGAGCCTTTCACCTGTCTTGTAGAGGAAGAGATTATTTCCATCAGTGGAGCTTGCACTCAACATAGATCGACAAGATACAGTTGGATTTGCTGTAGAGGTCAGGAACGCACAGCAGTGTTGAGTGAATACTAGATGTTATGATAATGTACTATTAAAATATCAGAGTCATAAGTGTATAAATATTGACATTTTGATGATGGATGTACTAAACCACCCACAAGCAATGTTAATACATTTCTTCTTTTCAGAACACCAATTTGGAAATAATTTTACTCATAAATTTATACCTGCCTTGTTTCTCAAAGGTTTTGTGGCTGTGGTAACTAATTAAGGAGTGGTAGGGAATTTAAATAGCTCTCTGACATAAACCTATTTTCATTCATTCATTCAAATGGCATTCAATAAACACTCATGTATTTCATTGTTAGGAAGCAGAAACACACATAGGAGAAAAAGTATAAAACACAGTCTGTGGCTCTAATGGAAGCTTACAGCTTTTTCTCTCATTATCTTTTGCAGTAGACAAAATGCCTGGCATAGTCTGGTCGAATTTTCATGATACCAGGTGATCAGCACTAAGTCAAGGCAGGAAAAACAGTCTATTTTTTTCCCCTAGGGCAAATAGCTTTGCAGCAGCTGAGGCAATTTGGGCATATTACTTTTTGTTTCTTTGTTCAGTCTTTCTTTTCTTCTGTATCTTTTTCTCCTCTTTTCTCTATGGCCCAAGATTGGGAGTTGGCAGCTGGTAGCTATGATTTCTGTGCCTCACAATGCTCTTGGCAAAGGTTTATCATTCCAGCCACTGGACAAATAGTTTTCTCTTCTTGGGCACTCTCTTTTCCCACCTGCTGCATTTGCATGTCACTTCCACTCACCTCACTATTGGTAAAGGCTGCCATTTTGTGCAAAAGAGTACAGATTTTCAGAATCAGCAGACGTAAATTTGAATGCAGACTCTGTCACTTCATTGGTGGATGACTCTGAGCCTCAGTTTATAACCGGTAGAAATGTGTATAATCATATCTGTTTCACAGGGTTGTAAAGCTTACATGTGATCATGCATTGAATAGAGCAAGCATGGCCCCTGGCTCCAGCAGGTGACCTCTTTCCTTCTTCAGGTCATAGAAAACATGGAGAGGCCAGGCGCAGTGGTTTATGCCTGTAACCCCAGCACTTTGGGAAGCCAAGGTGGGTAGATCACTTGAAGTCAGGAGTTCGAGACCAGCCTGGCCAACATGGTGAAACCCCATCTCTACAAAAAATTAGCTGGGCATGGTGGCAGTCGCCTGTCATCGCAGCTACTTGGGAGGCTGACACAGGAGAATCGCTTGAACTCAGGAGTGGAGGCTGCAGTGAGCTGAGATTGTGCCACTACACTTCAGCCCAGGCTATGGAGTGAGACTCCATCTCAAAAAAATAAAAATAAAAAAGACATGGAGAAATTAGGCATTTGAGAGAGTCAAAGAAAATAGTTGTGTCGTAGAAATTTTATAGTTCATTGCTTTCCTGTTCATTTCAGACAAATGCAGTGTAAATTAATTTTTTAAAAAACAAGAAAAATATTTAACAGTGACCTCACAGTCTGGTTTATAATGGGTGTATATTAATACTATGTCCATGTCTGAAAACAGGCTTTAAGAGGCATACAAAAAAATATGTAACACAAATTTTACTTGCTAGTAGCTTAGGAACAACTTGAGACATTTGTACAGTAAAAAGTCAAATATTAATAACAATAAGTACTTCATGGACTAATCAATAGGTAATTATTGAGCAGGTAAGTATTCTTTCCTTTGAAGAAGGAAACTCCTCGAAGTAGAACTCTTCGAAGAGCCTTTAATCTGTTGACATACAGTAAGAATCTCTAAGAAGGGAAATAGTAAGCAAAGTCTTCTACACCTATTTCATCATTGAACTCTTTAATAATAATAATTATTATTATTTCAGTGGAGTCTCATTCTGTCATCCAGGCTGGGGTGCAGTGGTATAATCTTGGCTCACTGCAACCTCTGCCTCCCAGGTTCCAATGGTTCTCCTGCTTCAGCCTCCCAAGTAGCTGGGATTATAGGCACCTGCCACCACACCGGGCTGACTTTCATATTTTGAGTAGAGATGGGGTTTCGCCATGTTGGTGGGGCTGGTCTTGAACTCTAAGCTCAAGTGATTCACCTACCTCAGTCTCTCAAATGCTGGGATTACAGGCGTGAGCCACCATGGCTCGCCTTCTTTAAATTATTTTAATCTTATCTTTATAGCATATTAGGTGCAGAAAGAGAGGTTGGGGTGATGGAAGGACTTGAGTGAGCATCAGGACGCTACCCTGTGGTAGCATCGTTTCTATAAAGGGCAGCATCATGATTCAAGTATCAAAGAGATGTCTTAGAAAGGGTGTGTGGTGGTGATATACTAGGTCATGAGACAGGGCTTTCTCAAGCATTATAGGATGATCAGAATATCAGCCAGATTACAGTTAATTAAGGAGATGTTAGGCTGTGACATACAGTCAGCTGGTAGCAGAAGACTGTTTACAGTCATTTCAGAAGTGAAATATGAGACCAAGCCAAGACAATTGTAGCTCAAGAGGGATTATTCAGGATAGGAGAATTAAGGGCTTGATAAATTTCAAGGGGAAAACCACAACAATGAGAGGACCACAAATGGTCTTAGAGTAAGGGGTGATAACTGCAGGATCAAGTCTCCACACAGAGTAGAGAGAAATAAGACAGCCAGCGTAGGCAGGGGAAGCTGCTAAGACGTGGAAGAGATAGAGGAAAGACAGCTGTGCAACTTGCTTTCATAATGCCCTCTACAGTATGCACCAGGTGAGCTCCATCAAGTGCTGTATTCATTCTTAATTATACCAGCTGTTCTGTGGCATAGAAATGATGGTCTTTAATTTGTAGACATGGAAACTTGCCCAAGCTTACATAGCCACTACACGGTGGGCGGATCAGGTATTTGAACCCTGGTTTTGCTGCTCCCAAAGCCATAAAATATAGGTGACGATAGAGAAATCTTCTGAGAAGGAGAGGAGAGAAGATAAAGGAGTTCATGGTTAGTAGCCTCAGGTTTTCAGGAGGTGAGACAAGGAGATTTATTTGAGTGGTGGTATTTGAGTGGTGGTTGAATTGGAGGTGAGGGAAAGCAGGTGAGGGGTAGAGGAAAGAGTGTGGAATATTCAATTTTGGAAAGGCAGTGCTTTCATTTCTAAGGCAATGGAGACATATTTGCAAGTTAGCAGGAGACTCACACATTATAAATACAATAATCGTATAATGTATTGTCCAAACCGGGACCCTTCTGAGAGAAGTGGGAGGTTGTGGGTGGATAACATCAAGAATCTGGAGATGGACTATTATCATGGAATGACTTAGACTAAGTTTAGTACAGTGAACAGCTAATATGGAAGGGAAATTCAGGGGGTGCATAACAGGAGGCAAGAAATTCAGAGGTCAGGGTTTCAGATGGCTGATTAACCGAGAGCCGGAAATAAGGGGGTCTTATTTTTCTTTTTTGCCTGATTAAGAACTGCATCCAAGAGCTGTAAATACAATGGTCTATACTTTCCAGTCTGCCTTGGTCTTCACAAGGGAATAGAAAGGTTACCATCAGAAGATGCCAAACACAACCAACTTCCAGTCGTGCCCAGCTATGGCACACCAATTGCAGCAGGCACCATGTCACTTGATTAGTGTGATTTGCCTTTCACTTGAGTGCTTTCAACGCTGGCAGAAGTAGGGTTTGAACAAAAATGCATTCCACTCTCTCTGTGTACAGATCTGCCTCCCTCCCCCGCAAAAGACAAAAACTCAGGAACACCCGAGTCAGCTTCAGTAGCTGGAAATGTAGCAGTTTAACAGCAAATAAAGGCCTGTCCGATGGCTGATGAATCAAATTAAATTCTGAACAAACAACTCTCTCGCCGCATCTCAGTCAGTTTTAGAATCAATGCAAGTGATTTATGGTTCCTTAGGGTTGTATTCTCTTTTCAATGTGCTGGGATTTCCACATGTAGCTCCCATTTACCACTAATGAGCAGCACGCATCAGTCCCCGGACACCTGGAAGGGAACGCACCACATAGTCTCATTCAGCAGCATGGGCTGTTTCCATGTAAAAGGGGCTCCTTAGCTGGGTCAGGGGCCTGGGCCTGCTGGATAGAAGCTGTTAATGCAAAGTGCTGACAGCTTTCAATCTTTTCCTCCCAGAAGCATCAGTGCTTTTTAATTTAATGGTCCTCTGGTGTGTGAGAACCCTTTGGGACAAATTTGGTTCTCCAGTCTTAGTGTGCGGATTCAGACGGGAGGCAGATGGGGCACAGGAGAGCATTGGTTCCTGTATTGTTTCCTTTGTTACCATTTGATAAAAGTGAGTCTTGGGTCTGTATTTTTATGGGAACAAAATACCCCAGCGCATAGCACAGCATCTTGCGCATAGCTCCGTAGATATTTTTGGAATAAATGAATAGATGGCAGGCAAAGGCACACATAAAGTGTCTATCTCTTGAATCAAGTGCTTGAGAATTCTCTGTAGAGTATGTGCTGGCCCAGGAGGGAGCTAGTTAAAGGAGAGAGATACCGGTAAAGCTGCCATTTTTTTTTTTAATGCTTTACACTATGCTAGGCCTTGTTCTAACTCTTAATTTCGTTCATTGCTCACAATAATCTTTTTAGGTACATATTGCTGCCATCCCCATTTTATGGGTGAGGAAACTGAGGCACAGAGAGACTAAAGCAACTTGCCTGAGGATTCACAGGGAGTAAGTGGTAGCCCTTGGATTTTAATACAGGCAGTCAGCCTGCAGAGGACCTGCATTTAATCACTACATCACAGACAGTTCTCAGAGGCCTTTTCCATTTGGATAGTAGAGTTGTTTCCTCAAGGCAGTTAAAAGACTAGCTGTACTTTCAAAATGGCAAAAAAAAACACAAAGATGTATTTGCAGCCTCTGAGTTCTCAGCTTCCGTAGCAATTAGCAATGTAGAAGTGAATTAATTTACACAATTGGTTTCAGACCAAAGAAAGTGGAGGGTGACCATGAGGCGGGGAGGAGTGGGGGTGAGAACAGATTTCTAAGCTGTTTTTGAGGCAGATTTTATCTTTTTGAAGATGAAGTTGAAATAAGGAAAATAGAAAGGCAGAGATTTTGAATTGGCATCATCACTGAGGCCTTCGCCTGGGAGCAAAATGACTTCTTGAGGTTGGAACTTAAGCCTCATCTACTGGGGAGGATTCTTCTTGCTGACACAGACATGTCACCTCCTGTCTGCATGAGGTGAGTTAAACTTCTACAAAATAGAATAATAAGAACCCTGTAAAAGGTATTTTATAAATGAAACCTTAGTTCTCTGGGAGAATACAGCTCCTATATGAGCAAGGAGGTTTAGAATCTTTCCATGAGATCCTGGGACAGAGGATGAATCTCTTACTCCTAAGATTTTAAGTTCAATACAAATCTGAGGTAAATGCCCACAAAAATTGACCTCAGAACAAATAGTCTACAAATAAAATAATAGGCAAAACATTTTGGAATCTGTTTTCAAACCTAAGCTAAAATTTCAAGAACCAGATTTTATAAGGAAAAGAGAGTCACCTGTATTGAAATTTGATTTAAAAAATAGTTTCTAGAAAAGTAATAAGTAAGCTCCAGGACCTCCTGGGAAAACAAATGGCTCTTAAAAATCTTAAACTGCATTGTAGAGATTTTTATGAATGAGCAACATATGGATTAAATTACTCATATCTGAAAAAAATAAAATGACAAAGCACACTTGGCAGTTTTATTGAGCCTGCATTATTTGGAAAATAGTCTCTAGATACCTGGGAGATCCTAAATGAAGACTAGTTTACCAACCATCTTTGAAAAATCAAATTTAGTCATTCATATACAAAGGGCTCTCTCCATTACAGAGTATAGAGGTTAGGATTTTTTAAAAAGTTACGTTGGTTTTCTAAGTTCTGAGGGGTTCCAAAGCTAGTGGACCTGGGCAATGACCACATATATAACTTTCTTAACTCTCAGCGCTGTGGGCAATGGAATAATGCTCCTTCTCAGCTCCTTTGTCTCCGTTTCCCTCTTTCTTGAATCCTCTTAGTATTCATTTTGGCAGATAGGCTGAAAACTCGACTATTCACTCTGTTCCCTAACTTTTAAACTTAGTTATAATCAATACTGAGTGAGATATGTTTTCTGAAAAATAATTTGTGGTCGATTTATTGCAAACATTATGATTCCTGTGGCTGTTTTTCATTCAATGTGTGAGGCTATTGGGGGAAACCTCTTTGACTCCGTTTAAAAATATTGTTACTGTTTATAATTCTAAAAATAGCCTAAACATTAATTGAGCAGTGATTAAGAGAATGAGTAAAGATACCCAAGGAAAGAAAAGGTCCTGGATTGATTTTTATTATTAAGCATAGAAAGAAATAAAAGCCACAAGTTCCTGGCCCAGTGACCCAGCGCTCTTTTACTCTCATGTCGAGTACACAATGTCAACATATCACATGCCAAAATATAGACTCAAGTATTTCCAAGACTATCTTGACATTTTGGACAAAAACTATAAAGATTTGATGTGACCTGAGATGTAAGCCCTCTTTATCAATAAGTCACAGTAGCAGAACTTGAACCCAGCTCTTCCAATTTCAACTTCAGTGCTCTCTCTGCCAGAATATATTCCTTAGACCTGTAAAAATCCTAGACTCCTTCATTGGCATTAAGTATTGAGCAGTGGAGACACATTGTATATTTAAGTTTTTAAATTCAACTATGCAAGCAATCTTTTAAATACTTACCATGGAAATGCCTTAAATTTCATTTGCATAGGTGCCACTTATTATAGACTTTTTATTACTGTATGCATTATTCATGTGCACACACATCAGTAAACAGGGTTTTCAACACAAAACATGTATGTTACCCTTTGTGGGTGGCTTATGGGATGTTCAACGTACTTTCGACCACACTTACTATGGGCCTTATATCCAAACTTCAGATGCCAACCTTGTGTGAGATGTGCCTCCATTTAATATAATGTCTATACATCAGAAGGAATTATCTCTCTTAATTAGCATAAACACACTCTTTTTGCTAGTCCTACTCAATTTGCCCATCTCCACTGCTTGCTTTAAATGCGGTGTAAAGTCCTTATTAGAAGGTTAAAAAGGTGGTATTAAGAGAAAAGGTGTTTAGACACATTTTGGGTAAAAATACCATGCTGTTGGTCACTCTGAGGAAGTCCATCTTCTGCCAAACGAAGACAGCTGAGAAAATAAGTGTTTTAGGGGATGCTCTGTCCCACTACTTTTCTGAATCATTGCTATTGTTATGTATTCCTTAGAAGCTATGATCAGTTATCATTAATCCTAAGTGAGACCTGTTTTCTGAAAAGTAATTTGTGGTCAATTTATTGAAAACTTTATGATTCCTGTGGCTATCTTTCATTCAGTATGGGAGCAAAGTGGTAAATATGTTGGGGCAATTTCATCGTTAAGGCTTCCTTTCTTGTGAGAAAAATTGGTAAATGTGAAACATGGTTTAAATTAATCTGAAGAACAATTCCAGAGAGTACAATCTAAGTGTTAAGTGTGCAATGATTGTTTTGGATTGCCCTTGGCCACTTATGCCATTTCTTTGCCTTTGCATATACTTTTCTTTCTTCTGGGCATAACAACTCTTTATCTAGCTACTGCTTCTCATCCTTTAAAACTCAATTTAAGCACTATGTTCTCCAGGAAGCACTCTGTAACTAACCAGCCTTATTGAGATGCCACTTTTCCAGGCTCCTGTAGTGACACTGGGCACAGTGCTGTAGTAGGGTTTACTTGTTCTGTAATAATAGATTTGTCAGTAAATAACAGAAATAGACCCCTCAAATGCAAAGAGGGGGGTTGTCATTTCACTCCGAATGCCCAGCCACCAGTCTAGTGTCTGGCACACAGTAGATCTTCAGTAAATGTTTGTTGAGTGACTAATAAATGAGTGGCTAAGTGGTGCTGCTGAATGTCCAACACCAATTATGAGTGGAAATCAAGAAGAAGCCTTACTCATCCTTTATTATGTTTCAAAATGTGTCCTGTCTTTGGAAAAGGAAAAACACATTCTCCAACTCCATGAAATATATGAATATATTTCAGAGTCTGGAGCTTGAAGTTTTGGCCACAGAAAAGCATTCTCAGAAATTAAAATTTAAAAAAAAAACCGTCTAATGATCCATCACATAAGCAAAACTAGTTCGAGCACATAATTTTTCAGCCTCATTCACATGTTTATAGATTTCCATGTAGTTGTAATCCCTCTGTGGTTATCACTTAAGGGGAGACACGATTGTTTATTAAGCATCTTCCATGTCTCAGGCACAGTGATAAACTCTACGTATGTTATCGCAATTAATACTTACAATGACCTTGTGTGCTAGAATCGTTATCTTCATATTGCAGATAGCACTTAACTATCTGCAATTACTTACCCCACCATAAGCTAAGTAATAATCTAGTAAGTGGCAGAAACAGGATTGGAACTGGCATCTGGCTTTTAATTACTGAGTTAATTAAAATTTAAAATTTAAAATCTAATTGTAATTAATTAAAAATTAAATTTAAAAAATAATCATTTTGTCAGGTCAAATTTCTTGGAATAGATTTATTGGATTAGAATTGAAATTTGTCTGATTTTAAAATAATTGTTGCTAAATCAGTTTCCAAAAGATTGGGAGAATCAGCTCAGTCTTCTCCACTAGGATACACATTTCTTGAAGGATTTGAGTCTTATCCCTTGATCTTAGAACCTAGCACAATGCTGGGCACATGGAGGCTTCTATAAAGATGTCTGCTTAACAAATTGTTGAATAAATGGACCGTGCCACAAGCACTATACTTTTTCTTTGGAACTCACATAATGTGGTGCCTGAGAAATACACAAACCTACAAAAGGCAGATAAATTTTTTTTTTGGTCCGTGAATATAAGAAAAAAGATGACTTTTTGGAAAGCAGATTTACTTTTCTGGAGAAGTAGTTGATATCTCTACTTTGGCAAGCAACAAAAAGTATACCTTTCCATTTCTGCATAGAAGAATTTAGTGAATCACTTGAATATGTGTGATCTGAATAAAGTCTAGACTGTTTAGTGGCCCAGGTGCAGTTAGACACACAGTCCAGCAAGCAAAAGTAATTAAAATATAGTTCCAGGCTTTATTAGAATTTTTCAAAGAAAACTAATGGGACTCTAATAACACTTTTCAAAATTTTCCTCTTTCTCTTGCCTCGAATTTTCTTACACCTGCAGCTGCTCTCATTCCTACCAATTTCCAAATCCCTATTCTAAAACTCTACAAAATTGTACTAGACTCTTTCACCTGAAGACTCTTTTGGTTTCCTTTCTTGGAGTCCCAGTGGCCTCAACTCTCCTGGAAGTTGCTGTGAGGCCTTCAGACTACAGTTGCCCTGGCCTCTGTGACTCCAGGCCTCCTTTCCTCCCTTCTCATTGGAAGTCTATTTCTTTTGTTATTGTTGTTTTTGTTTTTTAAGGGAAACCCTCCTTGAGAAGTTTAAACAAATGACAACAACCAAAATCCTTAACTTTGTTATATATATTTCTTCTTTGATATGTATCTGTCTTTGTAATAGGCAGTATTTAGAATCAATTCATCTACCTGAAGCATTGCTTCTCAAATCATGGTAGACCTTTCCTGTGGCCTCACCAAGCTTTGCCAATTTTTCTATAGGAAGCTTTCTTGAGTATCTTTCTGGCTCTCCATATCCACAGCTTCAGCTCTCGTCGATGTCATAGTTTTCATGAAGCTATGAATCTATGTGTATATCACTGGGTTAGTTCCCTAAACTTTGTCCTCCATGATCTGCTCCTGTTTCCTTTCACTAACACTTCCTTCTCTTCAACTCACCCACCTCCAGCTTTTTGGAAGTTTCCCCTCTGTCAAAACAGGAAAGATTCAGATAGAATTCACCTTATTAAGTTAAACTGAATTCATATTCAGATATTTCTCATAGGTATATGTCTTTTAAAACTTTTTCTGACCCACTTATGAAATAAAATCTCTTGAATATATCTTAGGCAGGCTGAGCTTAGGCAGGCTGAGCTTGAGAGTTGTTTGTTTTATTTTCCTGAATTAAACCACTTACCCTGATTCAAATTCAGTTGTATGGCTTTTAAGAGTTGGGTAAGTGATGTTAAGTAACTTTGGCAATGTACACAAATAAATAGAGAAATAAAGTAAATGAAATGTATACAAATGTATACATTTATGTATAAAATGTATATAATGTATACAAATAAATAGAGAAATAAAGTAAATGAAACTTACACTTTTGTGTTTTCAGAAGATAGATTAGAATAATTATCTTAATTGTTCTTGTTTGTTAGTTTAGACATTTGAAATATTGAGAAAAATTGACAATTTAGAGAAACTGCATATTAGCTTGGTGATCGTAATTTGCAATGCTTAATTATTATATCTGTGATTAATTGGGAAGTAAGAATATAGTTTTGTAAGCAGTGTTGCATATTTAAGAAAATCTGATTTTTTTAACATCTAAAATTTATCCTATTAGATTTATAAAAATTTTGCTGATATTGTTTGTAAGTTTGCCCTGTCAGATGTTTGATGTTTGTGAAAGAATCAGTTATACCAAATTTGAAATGTGTAAATGTGTATCAGTCAAGAGCTTAATCTGAGAAGCAGATTCCAGTAGGAGCTCCGCGCGCGCGCGCATACAAGCACATGCATGCATGTATGATTTATTACAAGGACTTGACTTTTGAAAAGCAAGGGCTGACTAAGCAAGTCTGAGGTCTATAAGGCAGGCCATTAGAAGGGAAAATTCTCAGCCCTACTTTTTAGGCTTTCCAATTGACTAAGTCAGGCTCACCCAGAAAAATCTCTCCCTTACTTAAAGTGAACAGAATAAGGATTCAAATCTGTTCACAGCTGCACTGAGATTCAAATTTGGTTCATTAACTGGGGGACTACAGCCTAGCCACACTGACAAATCAAAACACCATCACAAAATGTTTCTGATATTTTAATTACTTTAATTTTTAAATAGGTTATACCACTTAGTAAGATTTAACCTGCTACATTTATAGTTAAACATACTACAAACTAAAAGTACAAGTTATATATTTTCTTTTGAGATTTTTAAAAACAAAATAACAAAATTTACAAATTGAACCAAAAGACATAAGAAAACCTAAGTTTTAGCATGTATAATTTTAGCAGTTATGATTAACCAAATAGCTTTAAATAATCCTGTGTATGAAACTTTGCACAGGTGTGAAAAATAGACAGACTGGCAGAGTGGAATTGGGTAGTCCAGGGTCCTGAGATCTAGTACAAGAATTAGTGAAAATGTAATCCATGCCATTGGGGAGTGAGATTTGAGGCCTTTAAAAGATATTTTTATCAGTGTTTGAGAAAATGGTTAAAACACTTAAAATATGAGCCATGTGGTCTAGTGTCCAAACTGTATTATGGCCCCAAAAAGCCCCAAAAACTCAACAAGCAGAAATCCAGCAATCAACAGAAATTTAAAAATAACCTAAGGGTTTTACTTGCATTTCTTGATGCAATAGTGGATCACAGTAACACATTTAAAAGAATTCCTCTTGTCTCTATCATCTAACTCTTTCATGTAGCCCTTCAGCAATTCTTGCAGCAAACTTTTCTCTAATTCTCAGTTCTAATGGGTGTATTGATTTTTCTTTTCCCCTTTCTGCTTCTGCATGGTGAAGCCCAAATAACCATTCTAACCAAGGAGGACCCTCCTTGGAAGATGGGGAGATCTAAAGACAGGAGTAGGTAGAAGGGACAGACAGTGAAAGTTCAAATGCTAACTGGTTTGGGTTTGCCTCATGAGGGTGCTAATTCGATGTTAGCGTCAGAAATAAATAGCCACATTTACAGTATTAATAGTATGGATACTAGAAAACTTAGAGTGAGAAAAAGCTAAAATGTGTTCAGTTATGTAGCACAACTATTACACTTAATTACATTAGCTGTTTACCATTTATGCCTAATTATTCCCAAAGCACAGTCACAATTATGCACCCCATTAGCTACATACATCAGATTAACCTGGCCATAATTGTATTCTCTTATGACACTAAACCTGTGTGTTCATTCCTTTTAGATTATTGCTGCTTTTGCTCAATGGCCTGCAATGCTGTCTTGTCATCTGCTTATAAATTAAGAAAATTTACAGGAACCCTTGTCCTTGCTCTGCCCAGTACATCCCTGAACCTTTTGCAGTCATCTATAGCAGCTCTCCAGCTTTCAGCTTTTCTTACTTTCCAATTTATTATACCCACGGGAATAAGAATTATCAAAAGCCTCCTATGGCTCACAGCTTTCCCTCATCACATGAAACCTCCCGAATCTTACTTCTTAAGCCTTTGACTTTTGCTACAACAAAGCTATATTTTCCTTGAAACAGGAAATCTGAGTGGGGCATCTTCCTTTAAGACCTTGGGCCTTTCCTGAGGAAGTTGAAGTGTGAATGAGTTTTGTTTTCCAAGGTATATCTTGACAGGTGTTCTTTTCCCTGCATTCAAATTCTTTGTCTACTTTGGATTTTGTGTCCACTTCATCTGCCTCTGGTCCAGTCCTCATGCTAGTCCCCAAGGATGAACAGTGGGAAACACAGAGGGGCCTGGAATCTGGGCGTCCCGTCTGGGCTAACATTGACAATGGGATATAAATTGCCTGCTCTGAAGGGAGATGATATTGTGGCCTTTGGAGATTCCCTCCCATGGGGTATGGACAGGGCTAAGAGTCTTTGCTCTCCTTGTGTGCACAGGGCACATATTGCTTCCCTGCAAAGCAAGCCTTGCTTTGAACTGCTGGACTCCCTTTTATAAACAGGAAGTTTCTGGATCTGTGTATTTGTTACGGAGCCCACATTCTTGAAAATAGAAGAAATCTCAGGCTATTGTTCTTCATTATTTTCGTTATTGTGGTTTGTGAATGCTGTCCCTCCAGCCCCCATGCAGGAGATAAAGGCAGGAAAGTCATGCTGGGACATTGACACACTGAGGCTGTGTCTAGGTCAGGGTATCCTATGTGATGTCCAAAAAGCAGGAGTGGGCCACAAATGAAAGGCAGACGATACGGTAAGGAGTCTTGGATGATTTTTTCCACCTTCACCATTCCCACACAGCTCTGGCCACCATTGCCTTGCATCTGCAATCTAACACAACAGTCTCCTAACTAGTCTCCTACTCTGCATCCTACAACACATTCTTCACTTAGCAGCCAGAGTGGTGCTGTTTTTCAAATAGTAAGCAGATTATGTTTTCCCTTGCCTAAAACTCTGCAATGGCTTTCCTGATAAACTTACAGGCCTTACAGGATCTGATTCATTTCCCATTTCCCATTTCCTACATTTCCCATTAAATCAACGAATTCTTTTCCCTTCCTAATTCTGCTTCAGCTACTCTAGCCTTTTTTGAACAACCCAAAGCCTTTCCTGCCTTAGGTTTTTGCTTGTGTGGTTTCCTCTGCCTGGAAGACTCTTCCCCTGAGATCCTTCTGAATGCAAGATCTCAGCTCACATGTCACCTCAGAGAGGCCTTCCTTGACCACCCAGGTTGAATTAGATCCCCCCCTCTCCCTATTATTTTCCATCACGCCATCCTATTTTATTTTTTTCACAACACTGAGAACTTGTGAAATTGCCTATTTCATTCATTTATTTCTTGTCTCTTTTCAATGAGCTAACTTTCTTGAGAGTAGATATTTATGTCTTATTCACTGTGGTATCTTCAGTGTCTGAGACAATGATCGCCACATACTTGGAGTTTTGTAAATATTTAAGAAATAAAATGTTCCTGGCATACAATTATTAGCTAGTCTTATAATTATACATAGAAGAATTGGGTTGCCATAAAGATGACAAAGGTGTGTGGTTGAGGATTAAGTTTTAGATTCAAAGGGAAAGACTCTCCAAACAGCAGCTTCAGATCAGAAGAAATAGAATTGCAGGCCAAAAAAACATTCTAGGAAGTCTTCACCTATGTGCGTGTGTGTGTGTGTATGTAGTACATTATACATAACATAAAATTTGCCATTAATTACATTTAGCACATTCCCAACGCTGTGCAACCATTTCCTCTGCCTAGTTCCCAAACATTTTCGACACACCAAAGGAAGCCTTTCACTCTTCAAGCAGTTGCTGTTATTCTCCTCCCCATCTCTAATCCTTGGCAGTCGTTAATCTACTTTCTGTGTCCTTGGATTTGCCTATTTTGGATATTTCATATAAATCAATTTATAAAACTTGTATAAATCAATTTATAAAACTTGTGGTCTTTTTTTGTCTGACTTCTTTCGCTTAGCATCTTTTCAAGGTTCATCCACGTTGTAGCATGTACCAGTGCTTCATTCCTTTTTATGAGTGAATAATATTCAATTACATGGATATACCACATTTTGTTTATCTGTTCATCAGCTGGTGGTCATTTAGGTTGTTTCCATCTTTTGGCTATTGTAAATAGTGCTATGTGAATATTCACATACAAGTTTTTGTTTGAACTTCTGTTGTTAATTCTTCATGTAAAATACTGGTTGAATTGCTGGATCCTATGGTAATTCTATGTTTAATGTATCGAGGAACCATAAAACAGTTTTCACCAGCAGCTGTACCATTTTGCATTTCCACCAGCAATGTTTGAGGATTCTAATTTTTCCATATTGTCTTCACCAACTTGCTTTTCTGTGTTTTTAAAATTATAGCCATTCTAGTGGGTGTGAAGTATCTCATATTTTTGATTTATGCTTCCCTAATAACTAAAGATATTGAGCATATTTTCATGAGCTTGATGACCACTTGTATGGCCATTTATCTCAAAAGAAATGTCTACTCATGTTCTTTGCCCATTTCACAAGTGGGTTGATTGGTTTTTTGCTGTTGAGTTATGAGTTCTTTATGTATTCTAGATATTAGGCTCTTATGAGAGACATGATTTGAAAATATTTTCTCCATTCTGTGAATTGTCTTTCCTTTTCTTTATAGTATCCGTCGATGCACAAAAGTTTTTACTTTTGAAGTCCATTTTATATATTTTTAATTTTGTTGCTCATGCTCTTGACATCATATGTATGAGTCCTTTGCTAAATCCAAAGTCATGAAGATATACCCCTATATTTTCTTCAAAGAGTTTTATGTCTTTTCACTTAATTTTTGAATTAAATTTGTATGTGGTATGAGGTAAGGGTCAAACTTCATTCTTTTGCATGTGAATGTCTGATTGTCCAAGCACCATTTATTGAAGAGATTATTCTTTCCCCATTGAGTGATCTTAGCACCTTTGTTGAAAATCAATTGACTGTAAATGTAGGATTTGTTTCTGAATTCTTAATTCTACAAAAAGTCTTAACTTCACACTACAGATACATTCTGAGATCCTGGGGAAAATGACCTTTGAAAATTCTGGGATCTCTTTTGAGTGGTGTTCTTATTAATATGGTTTTAACACATTAGAGTAATGCAACTGAATATTTAAAATTATAATTACTCTAGTTTTAAGATCAAAATCTACTGAGATGATATTAGCATTATTATTAGCAGTAACAGTAATAGGAATTATATATAGTCTCTATTTACATGAATCTTAACATCTTTTAAGACGTAAGATCCAATAATAAATATTAGATTAATGTTTCTCTTGGGGCCTGCGTCTCTCATCTGGCAATACTTGAAGATGATATCTCTTCCCTCACAGTCCCTTCAGAATCCTAAAAATTAAATGATGGACAGAGAAGAGAAGAAAAATTGTGTGGATAGTATGTATTTATTTCTAAAACACACAAACCATCTGCCTTTCCTACCCTTTCTTTCACCATAAAGACTTAAGCAGTTGACTTGGACCTGGGGATGTGGGCCCCCCTGAAATCAATCTGAAATTACATGATTTCATTTTAAAGTCCAGGAACATGAAGCAAAACCAAAAGGTTTAAGGAATGGAATTAGCATTCCTACATAGTAGAAATGCTACTACATAGTAGGCATTGGTTGATTTGGGGCTGTGTTGTACCCACTTTCCCTTAAAAAAAATCTTCATTGTCTTTGGAAAATCAGCTATTTGACTGGGGGAAAAAATGGGTGTTAATAGAGTGACCATCTCTTCTCTATTTAAGAAACTGTCACGAAACTGAAAATGCTGGTATTCATGCCTACTGCCTGACATTGGTCTAGTTGCTGCTTATGTGTCCTCCAGAGCACCATGGTTAGCGCTTCTCGCCATGGCTGTTCCCTAACCTTCCAGTCTGTCTCTTTCCTTCTCATAAGTGTCCTTGATCTTAAGTTAGAACCCTAACTGGAACAATGATCTAAGTCTTTCCTCAATTTATCTCATTGAAAATCTCTGCAATATACCTGCACATTAAATGCTTTACAGAGAAGGAAACAGACTCACAGAGAGGTCCCACCCCTGGAAAGAGATGAAACTGGGGTTTAAACCCAGGTTTTATTGAAGACAGTGTCCTTTATTTTTTCCATCTTTGCATCTCCTGAGCTGGGTAAGCTTTTGTGCTTAGAAGTTTTTCTGAAGTTAAAGAATTCTCTCCATTGTTGTTAAAATAACTAAAACATGTAAGTAATTGCTTTAATATAAAAATGATGTTTTCATAAAAGAAAAGTTTAAATTAAAGTTTCCTGGTTTAAAAAAAAAATTAAAATCAATCAGCAAGATGGAGCCCCCTCCCTCTTTCAGAATGTTTGCTGGGGATTCTGGGCAGAGGCTTAGATAATTGAGAGGATTACAATGAAGGAATGAAGGAGAGAGGAAACATTCCCTCAGGCAGAAAGGGAACCAGAGCATTGGGAAAATGTGTCTGGATACAGCAGAAAATGTGGACAAAGCAAAAATATTTTTAAAGACATGAAGAGAAGAGGGGTTAGGGTGGGGTAAAGAAAAGGGGGAGAAGGCAAGAAAAATCTATAGAATAAAAAGAGATGAAGTTTGGTCTGGTTTTAATTTATGTCAATTGACAAATCCATGAAAGCTGTTCTAGGCATGGGTATTCCCTCTGTAATGTAAGTAACTGAAACCAGTTCAGAATGTATTTTTTTCTCCTCTTCCTAAAAATATGATATGCCCTATAGACAGAGGCAACACCAATAAAATTCCCTGCCTCTGGCACTACATTCTCCCCCTCTCCTCAACACATTCTGTTCCTGCCTACAATTCAGGACTGGTATAATTAAGGGAATTAAGGATATGCATGAACAGAAAATATATGTGTGTTTAATTGTACTAACAAACTGAAAACACAAAGATCAGTGGTGGATGAGGAAAATTCCTCTTCTAAGATTTGTTGAAAACCTTTGATCCTTAAAGACTCACTCATTTCCGGCACTTTCCCTAACTTTGGGGTAATGATGAAAGAAAAATATGTTCAATTGTGTCAATTGTATTCAAATGTATTTTTAAAATTTAATGGGCTGAAATCTAAAAAGAATTTATGGATGATTATGTAGGCATGTAGGGTGATGTATCTACAGAAAATTAACCTTGCTGATTGATTGCCATGGATAAACTGGTGGAAGTAGGAAGCTTAAGGGCAATTAACTGACAGAAGTTTAATATCTAGAAAAAAATATGTAAAAGTCAGTGAGACAGTGAATAACCTAGTAGAAAAATGAGTAAAAGACATGATCAGATTTTCACAGAACTACAAACATTTTCATAAATATGTAAATAAATGCTCAAACTACTCAAGATATTTCAAATGGAAACCAAAGAAAGATGTTTTCACACACACTAGCTTGGCAAAAATTAAAAATACAGGCAGAGGACTTTGGGACAGAGCAAGATGGCAGAATAGAAAACTCCACCGATCATCTCTCCTGAAAGCATACCAATTTGACAGCTATCAACACACACACATACACAAAAACATGTTTATAAGAACCAAAAATCAGGTGAGCACTCACAGTACCTGGTTTTGACTTCGTATCACTGAATGATGCACTGAAGTGGTAGGAAAAACAGTCTTGACAAGCCAGCACCACCCCTCCCCTCCCAGATCCTCTGGCAGCTGCAGAGTGGTGTGGAGAGCAATTCTGTATGCTGGAAAGAGGGGGAGCACAGCAATTGTGAGTAATTGAACTCAGTACTGCCCTGCTAGAGCAGAAAGGAAAACCAAACCAAACTCAGCTTACACCCACCCATGGAGGGAGTTTTTAAACCAGCCCTAGCCGGAGGGGAATTGCCAGTTTCCACAGTCAGAACTTGAGTTTCTACAAGCCTCATCACCATGGGCTAGAGTGCTCTGGAGCCCCAAATAAACTTTGAGGGATAGTCTAGGCCACAAGGACTGCAACTCCTAGGTGAGTCCCTAGTACTGAACTGGGCCCAGTGGACTGAGGGGACACATGACCTACAGAGATACCAGCTGGAGCAGCTAAGGGAGTACTGGCATCACCTTCCCCTGACCCTGTACTATAAAATTTGTATAGGTGTCTTAATGACTTATATGTATAGGAAGTTTTAAATCTACACCTGTGTTGAGTATATTTACTGAATATAAGACTTTTAAAGGTTTAAAAATAAGTGCCTGTGTTATATTAATGCAATGTGCAGTTGAGCAGATAAAGGTTCAAATTCTAATTTTGCAATTTCCTACTTTTGTGACCTTAGTCAAGTCACTTTCCTTCTCTGAGCCTTAATTTCCTCATCTGTAAAATGAATACATGTATCTAGGTCATAATAAGAGTTCTAAAAATTGAGTACTGTGATTACTTTTATGTATGTATTATTTATTCTCCTAGATAGTACGTTCCATGAGGACACAATCATATCTGATTGATTTTTGGAACTCTCATAGCACCTTGCACTAATCTTTTTAAAGGAACTCTTATGAACTGGGCATTTTATACTTGTTGTTCATTAAAGCCTCATGGCAGGCTTATGCAGTTGGCTTTACCACTTCACTGAGGCTTAGAGAAGTTAAGGTAGTTGCCTGTTAGCGAGCATCTGGATTTGAATCTAGATCTATTGTTTGTCCATGCTCTTTCTGCCATAACAAGGTGCTACCTCCAGCTGTGTTCAGCGTAAGTTTGTTTTATGCATTTGATGGTCTTATCTTCAATAAATGAATCTTCCCTTGGGCTACCCAATATTCTTACCCTCTGTTTTCTCTTCTGAAAGCAATAAGGTCTCTGTTGATTATAGTTACCAACTATGAGATGTGTTGCCAGATTAGTTTAGGCAGAGGGCCACAGACCTGAGAGAGGGAACTGGGGGCACATTAAACTTTTATGGAGTGAGAGGATTATGAAAAGTCTGGTGCATAGGGCACCAGGTTTCCACACTGGTCCATAACACATGAGAAGTGGGTAGGTGAGGGAATGAATGAAAGTTAGCATGAAGGCACTAAGTACGTAACAAAGGAAAGAAGAAAGGAGACAGAAAGATGCAGGCAGAAACTGAGCAGCCTCATGGCATCTGAAGAAAAGTCATCAAAATGCAGTTTACTTTGATGGTGGAAACTTGAATTTTTTTCTTTAGATTTCCCTATATTCAAAATTTTTATAATGAGCAAGTTTTTGTAATGAAAAAGATACCAAGGCCGCCTTCTTCTTCTCCTTCTCCTTCTTCTCCTTCTCCTTCTTCTTCTCCTCCTTCTTCCTTCTTCCTTCTTCCTTCTTCCTTCTTTCTTCTTCTTTCTTCTTCTTTCTTCTTCTTCTTTAAAATAACATATTTACCTATTTTCTCTACAGGTTTATGGTACAGAATCAGATTCTCTTTTATTTATTTATTTTTTTAAAGCTTTTGGGAACCTTGAAAATATTCTAGTGTGAAGCCCTTCTCCCTTGCCTACTGTAATCAAACACCATATCCTCCTACCTATTACATACATGGCACTTTGCCAAGACAGGATATATCAGGAGGAATCATATAGTTATGCTCAGGAGATGTATTGAGAAGGAAATTATAAAAGGAGTTACATATGCCAGATGTCCACCATTGTGTCAAGGATAAATAGAAAGTATTGGAAAGGCTGTTAACTCATTTCAGTGCATTCACAAAACAACTTTTCATGCTATTGTATGAAATAAAGATATTCTTGGTATTTTAAGCCTAATAATCAGGAACAGGGGAAAAAAGCCAAGTTTTCGAACAGTTAGGTATAGTATTTTCAAAATGCTAGTGAGCACTATACTTTGCATTGTTTTCAATATTTGCACTAATAGTTTTTTGTTCTAGCCTCAAGCTCAACTTGAAGATAGTTGATGCTTACTATTTTTCTTTAATCCAGGAATTATTTAAAACAAGAAAGTGGAAAATTTGCCAATGCCATTTTTGGAGAAGGAGAAATAATTCAAGCATTGTTACTTACTAGATGTGTGACGTTAATGATAATTACCACTGTTTATTGTTTATCTTATTTTTCTAGACACTTTGCTTGTATTAGCTCAGTCCACATGACAGTCCTATGAGGCAGACATTATTTTTTTCTATTATAGAGTTATAGAAAATGTAATTCATAAGAGTTCAGTACTTTTTCAAAGTCTCATGCATATAAGTACAAATATAAGATTTGAAGGTAGATCTGCCTGATTTTGAGTTTATAATCTTGATTACTGTGCTGTACCTCCTACTTGGACAAGTTATTTAAACTTTTTGAATCTTAGCTTTGTCATTTGAAAAGTAGAGAAAATATTTCTTCCTTCATAATTTTGTTGTGAGGAGAAAAATTAATCAATTATGATCTGAATGTTGATGCCCTCCAAAAATTATATGTTGAAATCCTAACCTTCAAGGTGATAGTATTAGGCAAGGGGGCCTTTGGGAGGTAATTATATCATGAAGGTAGAGCCTTCATAATTGGAATTTTGCCTTATAAAAGGAACCCCACAGAGCTAGCTTATAGTTTCCATTATGTGAGGACACAGCTAGAAGGTACCATCTATGACCAAACAGGAGGTCTTCACTAGATACTGAATCTGCCTTGATCTTGAACTTCCTAGCCTCTAGAGCTGTGAAAAATCAATTCCTGTTATTTATAAGCCATCTAGTCTATTAGAAGCCACCTAGTCTAGTTATAGCAGCCTGAATAGAATGAGTCAAAAACAAAGCACCTAGTGGGTGATCAGTAGATGTTGCTGGTCTTTAAGACAAGAGCTGAAATCTCCAGGAATGACATTTATTGACTGGCTCTCAGTAAAAATAGAACTGAGATTTAAGTCCTAATTTCAGATTTTCAAGTTTTATAGAAATTGGTCAAAAGAGAAAACTTGCAACACTAAAAATATGTGAGCTTATCCAAAACAAGGGCAAGAAGATAGGATGATTTAATTTCAAATAATTTCTCTAGGCGTCAAAAGAGGAGATAAGTCAAAAATTACAAAGTAGAGTTTTTTTGTTACTGTTTATTGTTTGTTTGTTTGTTTGTTTTTTCGAGACAGAGTCTCACTCTGTTGCCCTGGTTGGAGTGCAGTGGCGTAATCTCAACTCACTGCAATCTGTGCTTCCTGGGTTCAAGCAATTCTCCTGCCTCAGCTTCCTAAGTAGCTGGGATTACAGGTACCCACCACCATGCCCAGCTAAGTTTTTATATTTTTAGTAGAGATAGGGTTTCACCATGTTGGCCAGGCTGGTCTCGAACTCCTGACCTCAAGTGATCTGCCCACCTCGGCCTCCCAAAGTGCTGGGATTACAGGCATGAGCCACTGTGCCCAGCCTAAAAAGTAAAGTTTTAAATGAACAAACAACACAAATTAATGACATTGGGATAGAAATGCAATCAACTGCTTTCCCTTGTATGCCTGATTGTCAGCAAGTGTGCAGAACTATCGGATGTATAGGGAGCACTCTGGTTCTCAGAACAAGGGCGGGCTTAATAGACAAGTAGTCAGTGCGTTTGCACAGGACCTTATCCCTAGAATGGTTCCATGCTTGGTTAAATGCCCTACTATCACTGTCTTGAAATTCTTATAACTTGTGAACAAGAGACCCTTATTTTCATTTTGTGCTTAACCCAGCAAATTATGTATCCAGTCTTGCTTGGAACATTTGGTGCCCCCAGCTCATCTCAGCAAAATGCCCTCAGTCCAGTGAACACATTCCCAGTAGATGCCTTGAAATGCTGCATTAGCAGATTTCTCTTTTCCTTTTGTTTTTTGTTAGCAAGCAATCTTCCATTCATTCTTGGAAGTTATGTATAATACATTCTATGTGTAAAGCTCTAAATGTATAAGGATGAAAGTAATATAGTTAAAAGACATCTGAGTTTTTTTTAAGAAGGAAAAATAACAGCACCATGTCCAAGATGTATGTGTTGAGGACAATAATATTTCAGAATAACCTTTTTAGAGAGAAGTTTTAAATTTTTGCTTAGGAGTGGCTGTGAGTAGGGACTGGATATCAGTGTTTTCTTAAAACACTGCAGGTCTTTCTAATGTGCAATGAGTATTGAGAACCACTGAGTTATAAATTTGCTGGAAAAAATGGACATTCCTGGTAAGCACTTATAAGACGTTTCTTCAAAAATCCCCTAAAGCATTTACATGTGATCAAGTTTGTATTCCTGGGTAACTACAGCTTTGCATATAGTAGGTGCTTAGCCAAATTTTATTGACAGATAGAAATCAAATATAACTTTAATTTCTTTGTTAAGTAACATTATGCACATGATCTGCACCTAAGCTTTTGACCTTTAAGAAAAGTTTTCCAATCCCTGGACAAATATTTGCAAGGTGATATTTTCAAACATTTCATTTATAATAGCATCAAATAAATCTACCAAAAAACTTATAAGATCGTTACACTGAAAACCACATTATATTCCTGGGGAAAAATAAAGAAGGCCTAGGTAAATGACAGCTATACAATGTTCATGGATTGGAAGACTTCATATTGCTAACATGCCATTTATTTCCAAATTGACCTATAAATGCAATGCAGTTTCAGTTGAAGTTCCAGTAGGCTTTTCTATAGAAATTAGGAAGGTGATTCTAAATGCAAAGGATCTAGTATGCCTGAAACAATTTTGAAAAAAGACTGAGAAAGAACGACAAAGTTAGGGAGGAGCCATACTACCTAATTTCAAGACTTATAAAACTTCAGTAATTAAAGCAATGTATTTTGGTTAAAGAATAGGCAAATAAATGAAGGAAATAGAGTAGAGTTTGCAAATAGGCCTATATATATATATATATATATATACACAATCAATTGATTTGTAATAAAGATGCCAAGGAAATTCAATGAAAAAGGATATTATTTTTCATAAATGGATCTGGGTCAATTGGATAACCAACCTTGATCCCTGTCACCATATGAAACATTAATTTGAAATAAATCTGAAAATGATCATATGTCTATAAAATCCCCAGAAGCCATGTAACCTTGGGTTGGGCAAAGCTTCTTCTTTTCCTTATTTTTTTCCCCAACTTTTATTTTAGATTCAGAGGGTACATATCCAGATTTGTTACATGGGTAAATGTTATATGGGGTTTGGTATACAGATAATTCTATCACCCAGGTAATTAGCACAGTACTCAATAGATAGTTTTTCAGTCTTCACCCTCCTCCCAACCTCCACCTTCAAGTAGGCCCTAGTGTCTATTGTTCCCTTCTTTGTGTCCATGTGTACTCAATGTTTAGCTCTCACTTATGAGAACAAGTGGTATTTGGTTTTCTGTTTCTGCATTAATTCACTTAGGATAATGGCCTCCAGCTCCATCCAGGTTGCTGCAAAGGACATGATCTCATTCTTTTTTATGGCTATGTAGTATGCCATGGTGTTCATGTACCACATTTTCTTTATCCAGTCCACCATTTATGGGCATCTTGCTTGATTCCATGTCTTTGCTATTGTGAATAGAGGCAAAGCTTCTTAATAAGGCATAGGAAATTTCTAACCATAAAATAAAAATCTGATACATTTACCCAATCAAAATTTAGTTCTATTTTTCAAAACAGTAGAAAACTAAAAGGCAAGCCACAGATTGAGAAAAAAAATATTTGTGTGTGAAGAATTATCAGACAGATACAATGTTGCTGGTGTTAAAAATTAAGAAAGAGGGTAACAAATGAAGGAAAACGTGGATGGTTTCTATAAGCTGGAGTAGTCAAGGGAACAGATTGAAACACAGCCCTGCCAACACTCTTAATCTCAGCCCAGTGAGACTCATGTCACACTTCTAACCTACAAAACTGGAAGGCAATAAATTTGTGTTGTTCTGATCCTCCAAGTTGGTCATAATTGTCACAGCAGCAATATAAAGCTAATACAATTCCTTAGGATTTTCTGTGTAAACAATTGTGTTGTCTTTGCATAAACACAGTTTTACTTCTTCCTTTCTAATCTTTAGGACTATTACTTCTTTGATTTCCTTATTGCACTGTATAGGAGCTCCAGTACAATGCTGAACAGAAAAGATGAGCTCAGGCATTCTTGTCTTGTTTCTCATCTTTGGGGAAAGCATTCAGCCTTACACTATTCATTAGGATATTAGCTGTAGGCTTTTTATAGCTGCCCTTTATCTGATTGAGAAAGTTCTCTTCTTTTCCGGGTTTGCTAAGAGTGTTTACCATGGAAGTGTTAAATTTTGTCAAGTGTTTTTTTTTTTTTTTTCTTTTTTTTCTTTTCCTGCAGGTATTGAGATGATTATGACTTTACCTCCTTTTTTTCTACCAATGTGGAAAACAACTCACGGATTTTTGAATGTTGAACCAACTTTGTACTTTTGGAATTCCTATTTTATATATTGATGGATTTGATTTGCTAAATTTTGTTGATAATACTTTTACACAAATTTTATAATCTGCATAACAAATTACAAAAAAAGTAGTGATTTAAAGCAACATGTGCTACCTTACAGTTTCTGTGAGTCAAGAGCTGGCCATAGTCTAATTGGATCCTAGGCTTAGAGTCTCACAAGGCTACAACCCAGGTGTTGGCCATGCTATATTCTCATTGGAAGGCTAAGCTAGGCAGGATCTGCTTCCAAGCTTGGTTAGGTTATTAGTATAATTTATTCTCTTACAGTTGTACAATTGAGGGCCTTGGCTTCTTGCTGGCTGTTGTCTGAAGGCTATGTTCAGTTCTTTAAGACCACTCTCACTTGTTTGCCACATGGACCTCCCAACATGGCCACTTCTTCAAAGCCAGCCAAGAAATGTCTCTGGAGTGAGTCTCCTAGCAAGACTTAGTCTTAAATAATGTGATGAAATCATGAGAACAACATCTCACCACCTTCGACATATTTTATTGGTTAGAAGCAAGTCACAGTACCCATCTGCACTCAAGGGAGGGGAGAAGGTGATATCAGGGCGTGAACACAAGGAGGCAAGACTACCCTATACTTGTTTACCACATCATCTATGTTCATGGGCTTATCATTTTTGGTCTTCTAATGTCTTTATCAGATTGTGTTATTAGAGTTATGTAGGTCACCTTTGAAAATGATTTTCATTTTCATATGCTTCTTTTCCTCTTTTCTACTTTTAACTGACTTTTCAGAAATAAATACCAGGTTGAATTGTTGATATAAATACCTAAGGTTTTGTTAGTAAAACATATGCTATAAAATAAACAACAACAACAACAACTTAAAAACAGCATAAATAGTTTTTTTAAATACAAGAAGTGAATCCACAATGTCCAACAAAACTTACTGGTTATCTCTCAAGAGTCAGTCAAGGGGACCCTGGAAACTTTGTTCATTTACGTATATTTTTATTCATCTTTCATAATGTTTCTAGTTTCTTGATAGAATTTCAGCAGAATTAAACTTAAATTGTTTGGAAATGTATAATGAATTTCTTTCAACTTCTATACAATGACTGATTGATCTGGGTTGGTAAATTAACAGCAAGGTACCTACTGGTAGTGGCAGTTGGGTCTTATTGTGTAGTTCTTGTGCAATAAATAATTAAAGAGAAAGTTTCTTTTTTCTTTTGATTCTCACCAGCTCTACACAGGAGTAGGTAAGCTGGCTATGAGCCACCATATGCATATTAAACTCTTAGGTTCAGAAGGTTGACTTACTCTTTATCCTAACGCAAAAATTAGGCCCTAGACATTCCTTCTATAATGGAGTAATAATTTAATATAAAGATGTGCTCATAGTTAAGCTGAAGGTGGTAAAACTTGAGCCCTAGAGTCAGTCAGACTCTGATTAAACTATGACACTGCCTTTTACTAGCCTTGGGAGTTATTTATAATATTAATAACAACTCTGATGCCCTCTTTCTTCGTCTGTAAAATTAGTGCAATAGTATACTGATTTCAAAGACTTTCGGGAGAATTAAATGAGGTACTTCATGCATAATGCTCAGCATAGGTTTTGACACATAATAAGCACTTAGTAAATGTTAGCAATTACTATTATTTCTATTGTAAAGGGGAAATAGTACGGACCTTGGAATCAAACAGACCTGGCACCATTTACTAGGTGTACGACCTTGTACAAGCTAGTTGACTTCTCTGAGTTTCAGTTTCCTCATTTCTAAAGTGATAAACATAAGCACTTTGTCAGATTGTCATTTAGTATACTGCCTGTTGTCTATAAGGCACTTTTAAAAGCATTTACGTTAGACATTTTAAAAAGGTGAATTTTCTTCCTCATCTTTTCTCCAGTACTCTCTTAGCAGGTTTATTACATACACAGGTGGTAGCTGGTTTCTTGTTGTCTTAGTAAAGACATAGCTAGGCTGCTGTTACAAAAGACCATGAAATGAAAAAAAATGACAGAATTATCTCTTTCATGTAAGAGGCTAGCATGTAGCCTGATATCGGAGATGTAGTCTCCCTCCATGCTGTTGCTCTGTCCTCCTCCACATTGCAACTTCTGGGACAGGAAAGAAAGGAAGAAAAGAATATACTTCTTTATTTTGAGGAATTTTTCTGAAAGTAATATACCTTCCTTCTGCTAATACCCCACTGGCCAGAACCTAGCTGTCTGACCACACCTGCTTACAAGGGAAGGAGATATTATCTTTGGCTAGGCATGATGATGGCATGGTAGGTGGGGGTCTCAGTCACTGCCAAAATACACTTCTAGCTAACCCTGCCAGAAGAAATGAAGATGAGAGACTGGATTTCCTTCCAAAGTAGTAGAGGTACATTTCCCGGGGGGCGAGTGGAAAGACCATACAGTTGTTCAAAAGATGAAAACTAGTATGCTTACAAGACTGATGTTATGCTTAGTTATTAACAGGGCATAACCTGACTGCAGCTGCTTTTGTTTTTCATTTCTCTCTTTTATTACAACTGGATTATCTAAGTTACCTATTATGTTCAACTTTCATTAAGTACAGAAACAGCTCTTCTGATGTCTTGCCTCAGAGTCAATGAACGGATCAATAAGTAGTTACTGAACTTCTAGAATTCATTTCTTTATGCATCCATTCTCTCATTTATACACATTCCATAAGTATGCATTGAATTTTTACTTTGCAGTATGTTCTGGGAATATTAATACATCCTAGACATGATCTCAGGCCTAAGGGAACTCTCATTTAGTAATTGAAAGAGAGAAGCATTGAAAAGATCACAACACAGTGTAGTAGGTGTTGAGAAAGAATTAAGCACAGGATGCTGTGAAAGCCCACTGGAGAACTACGAAGAGGGAAGCTAGCCTCTGAACTGAATCCATTGCTCTGATGGATGACGTGATGAATTCAAGAGAAACATAGGACCTGGTCTTGTTTTCTGGACACCCTCTATCAGTACACTCAGAGAACAATGAATGTTGTCTTTGAAACCACACCTCATAAAGTGCTTAAGGGTTCTAAGATCTGCAGGCATTCAGAGAAGAGATAGATCCATAAGGACTGAAGCAGACAGCAAAAGCTGTTGAATAAGTAAAGTGTCAAAGGTCTGGATACATTTAGAGCTATGAGAATGGCATTCTGGTATGAGAGCTGTTTGAACAGAGTCATGGTGCATGCTGGGCTCCTGAATTAGGAAAATGGACTAGAGTCAATTAAGTTTCCTTCAAATGGCACTCATCTTACTTTCCGGTCTTGAGACAACTTCAGAATAATTCCCAGTAACTTCTGCCCTGTCCTGTGTGGCTTCTCACCAAATACAGTTCATAGAAATGGACAACGGCAGAATTGTGTTTAATGCTGCTTAAGATTTCCATTCTGAGTTGGCAACCTCAGTATATAATTTTCTCAGATAAAAAATCTCTTGCCTTGGGATTTTGCCAAATATTACTTTGCCCCAATTAGATTCTAGTTTGATGCGATCATTGCTTAAAATTGTCTCAAATTGAAACCATTTAATAGCCAATTTTGGAGTGAAGAAGATGGGAGAAATTCAACACACTATAGATAGTCCATTTATTGAGTGTGTGATCCAGGAACAGGAGAAAAGCAGAGCTCTCAATGTGTTCTACCTTGGACACAGAGTGTCAGTGAGTTTCATAACAGAGTGTTCTTCACCAGCAGATTCTTTCGTTGGCTTAGCACAAACCAAGCCTTCAAAGGAAGCACAATTTGATCATATCTTAAGAAATCAAGTTTGACATGTTCATTTCTCTTCTTTCTGTTCATTGTACAGACATTGTTGAGGCTCAGAAAACAATACCCCAAAGTGTGATGCTTTGACTTGCTGGGTACTTTGAATTAAAGGACATTGGAGGTGCCTTGGAAACTTCCTCAGAATCAGGATCTCTCTAACTTTCACTTGTTACTTCCCACAAGCACAGGGAAGAATTCTTTTTCATGTTTCCATATCTGACTGAGGGTAGTTCTTCCAAAAGAAACACAATTGCCTTCAATCTCCTGCCTGAAATCTCCATTAACCAGGGAAGATTAATCACCAAAGAAGAAACTAAAGTTCTCCCTTTACCCATCTGGGCAGAATTTCATCTGTTCTCCTGAGGGATATTACCTGAGACGCTTTATCTACATGATAAGATAACTTTTGTTTGCAGTGCAATTCTGCCCCTCACCTTCCCATAACTTGCTGCCACTTTCCCCAGAGCCCAGAGGAACTTTGTCCCAGGCCATTGTATGTTCTGTGGGCCCATTAATTTCCCCTAAAATTAATTGATTCTTCCTCTAAAATTTCCCACAACCCCATTTTCCTCTCCTCTATGAAAAGGGTATTTAAGTCTCAACCTTCTGGCCTTTCTTTGAGTTTCATACTTTGTGTGACTCCTGTGCACTTGCATTTTAATAAATTTGTATGTCTTTTCCCCTGTCAATCCGTCTTTTGTCAGTTTGTTTTATAGAATCAAATTCTCAAACCTTCAGAGGTAGAAGGAAAGTTTCTTTTGTCCCTACAGCATCTTACAGAGAGGCTGGCCAGAGGGTGTTTTGGAATTGGGCCATATCCTTGTTCCTCAAACAGTGACTGAGCACTAGCTCTCTGAATGGAATGTGGAGAAGGGCGTGACCCCACTGGTTGGTGCTAAAATGCATGGGGATTGATAGTACATGGTAGGTGCTCATTATATTTATGAATGAATGAATAAATGAATGAATTAACATTATTGGGCCAGAATATCCCCTCCTCCATGACAAGATGGGCTTCTCCCAAATATTTCTCCTTGGGTTTAATGTGGAATTTGGGATGGTGTACTGCATTCTTCTTGGGTATTTTCCTTATTTCATTTATAAGAAAATATTAGCAGTAATGTCATGAAGTTCCTTGGAAACAGTTTGTCCTTTCACATCTTGCTTTAGGCTTTACTAGCTGGGACCACAGCAGTCTTTAGCATAGGACTAGTTTAGCTCCACAACTGAGGTGATTACCTTATGAGCACTCTTCCTGATACCCTAGATGTCATAAGGTTTTCCCACATGGTAGAGGGAACATAGACTTTTCCTGGCCCTGTGTGAGCTGTATGAATTATTTCATCTGTCCCCTTTGCAGTGGTTCTTTCCTTGACCTCAGATAGTTTCCTCACACAAACGTGCTATTTGGGAGTGAGAATGGGGGTTCCTGTGCAGATCTTTGGACCACTCTTTCTGTTCAGCTCTCTCTTCTCTAACACTACCATGCAGACTCAGTCAACCTCAGCCTCTCAGAACTCCCAAGCCTGTCTCTTCAAACCAGGAAAACCACTGGCTACCATGTGGATTCTCTTTTCCTAAGATGTGATCTGGAATCACTTCCCAGGCAAAAAGTAGGGGCAATCATAGGGCTCACCTCATTTGTTTCCCCTCTCTCAGGGATTGCTATCCTAAGCGGTCTGTTGTTCAATGGCTGAAACTATTGTTTTATATATTTTTTTCTGATTGCTTTAGTTGTTTTATGTGGAAATGTAAATCTGAATGCAGTTACTCCATCTTGATTGAAAGAGGAAGTCAGTGCATAAAAATTTATGTAGAGCATTATAGTTTATGAAGAATGATTGAAAATAGGCAAAAGGCAAGAGTATATATATGCTGTTTAATATAATGGATACACATATATATGCATTTCACAACATGTTCAGAGAAAAAAATGACTTGAAAGCAAATATACCAAAATGTTAATAATGTCATATTTTACAAATATTTATAACCAATATATAGTAATTATAGAGATATTAACCAAACTTTTAAACAGTGGACATTTCAGTTAAAAACTAGTGAAACTAAGTTTCAGCATGTCAAGATATTTATCTGGCAATCTACTTTTAATGAACATAATAATAATCATCATAACAAATATAAATAGCTCTCTTTTATTTGCCAAGCACTATTTTATGTGCTTTTTACATATTAATCATTTAATCCTCAAACAATCCTGTTAATAGTAATAATTCTGTTTCCATTGAGGAAATGGAGGCACAGAGAATTGAAGTCACTTTTCACAGCTGGTAAATGGTGTGGCCAGGATTTGGCTTCACGGAGTGTGGGGATAGAGTCTGTTCTTCATCACCATGCCATGCTGCCTGGCTCCCTAGAACTATGGGATTTGAAAGAGCTGAAGTGATTTCTTGACCAATCCTGGAGGAGAGCCCCAGATGACTTGGCCAAAGATCATCTAAAAGACATGGAGATACTCCATTGCAAAAGAGCGTTCTGTGCTCCAAAACTCTGAGGATGGAGCTCATGGGAGGGTGGCTGCCAGGCATGTCACATTAGCCAAATAGCTAATGTAATAGAGCCACAAGCTGAACTCAGAATTACTTGCTTCACTTGTGTCTTGTGTTTTTCCAGCCCTAACCGTGTGCCTCTTACCACATGATTGTTAGGCTGACATTCAGAGATGGGAGACTGAACTTTGTTTTCTTGCACTCTACCAAGTAGATAAAAGAAAGACGGTGGTGGGGCAGAGGAGGTGGGGGATGGCTGGTGAGGGTAAAAGTCAGGGGGGCTGTTCAAGATGGACACACTAAAAATTAGGTGATTCACCTTCAGACAAGCCCCCTCTCAGGGCCCCAGGAACCACACTCCCCAGCAAATCTGAGCAGGGAGAAAAAGGGGTGACATAGACTCTGCAGAGTGTCCATCTACGCAGGGCTTCCCGTACACTGACACCCTGGGGTTATTATAGCTTTGAGTATATGAGATCACTCAGAATGGAATGCCTCATTATAGGTTTAAACCTAAGCTGTAAATCAAACATTTTTCCTTTAACATGGGAAAGTTTCAGATTATTTTCAAGAACACCTGGTGGAAAGTGAGGTAATCTTATATGGTAAAGAGGATGAATAACTTAAACTGCATTCCTATAAATTTCTTTAACCTGGAAGGAAGGCTTTAAGGCTATCTGCATACATAGCACGTCTGATTTTTCCTTTGAATAATGTGTGAAGTGTTTTAAACAGACCAGCAAATTCACAGGGTTTTAAAGCCTCCTGCAGATTCGGCCTTGCTTTCTGCAGCCAGACAAGTGTTGAAAATTATCAAGGATTGTGTTCTTACTTTGACAAAATGTTCTTTTTGTCAAACAAGGCAGAGAGATCTTGTTTACAATTATTTCTTCATTCTGTGTCCCAAGCTTCCAGTTTGCAGAGATAGAAAAATCAGTATGAATAGCTTAGTGCTAACAAATGAGGCTCCAATTACCAATAATTATATGCAATATGACAAAGATTTTTGTCCAGTTAGCTCTACTTTTTTTCTTTTTCTTAATGGTGTTTGGCATAGGTGGACCTAGTTATTCAAAACTTTATCTGGAAGCATGGTTTTCCTCTGCTGTTTCTTCCAAATGTGCACTGATTTTAAAATAAGATTATTTTGAAGATGAGAATCAACAACTCTTTACACATAATTCTTCAAGTTTGCCAAATAAGAACATTTTCATTTTAGGATTTTTTTATGTTTTTGGTTGAAATAATGAAAGAAGGGCTGGAGAAGCATCCCCCAGTGGACAATGGGGACCAGATAATAGTCTCTTAATAAGCCATCAACATTCTGATGCTAGATTTTATTATATCTACTGATGTGTTAAACCAGTGCTTTTCAAACTTTAATGTACACCCCAGTCCTTTGGGGAGCCTATTAAGATGCAGATTCTGTCTCAGTAGGTCTAGGAAGCGCCCAAGAGTCTACATTTCTAACAAGCTCTCAGCTGATGTAGATGCTGCTGGTCCATGAGAAGCAAGGATTAAAGCACTTTTATATCAGTTAAGGCCCTGGTAGAAACAGATGGCATATTCAAATTGGAAATTTGAGAAGAGATTAATAAAGGGCTTATTTATAAATATGCAGACATTGTTTAGAAAACCAACAAGAGACGGTGCAGTGCCTCTAGGCTAATAACACCTGGAGAGGGCACTAAACTTAGATCTCAAGAGGCAAGGAGAGAGAACAGTTAATACCTGGAGAGGGATGGCTGGACTGACAACAAAGCCTGGGCATTCAATAGGGAGATGTTGCTAACCTCCATGACCCTGCAGAAGAAAATGGGTGAGGAATAGGAATATATATCTCTGTCACCCTCTGCCTGCCCTCCCTCTCTCCTACCAGTGAGTCCCAATTGCCAAATCCAACCAAAGGCAGTAGGGCAAGGGAACCAGGTTGATGCCATCTACCATAAGTCAGCTTCCCAGGGCTACTAGCAAGATGGAGAAGGAGGAAGTGAAGCTGGAAGGGTGACAGGAAAATATCCAGCAGCATATTTTATTTGAATTCACAGGTACTTTAAACATATCCACCATATTTCATCTTATGATCAAGTATAAAAGATGCTATTTTTTAAACATGCTACTAAGAAAAAAAAATGCTGCCAATTAAACCTGTGACATGTCATTGATTGTAAAATGGATCCTCATTTGAGAGATGTTAAAACTTGATAAAAACACGTTTCAGTCTTAGAATTGGTGAAATATAGCATTGTGTTTTCCGTAAATCTTGTCCAAAACCAGAGGAAGGAAAGATCACTGTGAAACTATAATTTTTCAAATGATTGGATACAAAATGAATTTTCATTGGATCAACATTTTTTCCCTTCCCTTAAAATAATTTAAAATTCAATTCCAATATCAATAAGAGTCATGACAATTCACCAAAGAGAAGACATAGGAACAATGGGTAGCCCCACTTGTTACTGACTCTGGAAGACTTGCCTTCCTGTAGTTTGGAGATCAAGGAAAGGAAGAGGAGACTGGTAAAACTGTAATATGATTAAAGTACACAGAGTCAGTCTTTAATTGTTACAATCACTTAGGTTAGTGTAAGAGTGAAAAAAAAGTGTATTTAGTGAAAGAAGTTGGGCTACTTTGGGTGAGATTTTATTTTGGAGTCGATTTAATTATTTATAGAAGCTTTTAGACTGATGATGCCACATATCAACAGATGTTCTTGAATTCCTAACACAATTGGGTCAATTTCAGAGCAAAAGCAAAATTTCCTGCTATAAAATATACACATGTCAACTATTTTCTTGCTTTAATATAACAACTAAAAATACTATAATATGGTAACCTTATGTTTAGAGTTTAAATGGTTTACAAAACCCCACATATCCCGAGGGCTCATTTCTAAAGTCAGTTGAAGCCTAAAAATTTCTTCTACTGTGGCCTCAGGTTTTTCATGAAATGAGTGGGTAGTACTAGATTTCTTCTAAAATCCCTGCAGTTCAGATTACTTGATGTTGAAAGAGAAAGCTTTAACATGATAAAAAAATTGACATAACTCTGTATATATGTAAGAAAAAAGAACACAGTTTCTTTGTATAAAAAGAAGACAATAATAACTGCATAAACATGAGGAAATCTTTTTTAAAATGATGTTAATGGAAATATCCAGCTAAAATTCCAGAATCAAGTTGAAAAAGTGACATCCCATACGACTGAAAAAAATTTGATTGGTATCATTTGTGTGCTTTTCTTGTGTGTTGGGGTCCTCCAGGCCACACCCTTGGATTTGGTAACTACCTAGGAGGACTCTCAGGACTCAGCATGTAGTCATACTCATGGCCATGATTTATGACCATGAAGGGATCCAAAGCAAAATCAGTAGAGGGAATAGGTATATGGGTGAAGTCCAGAGGAAACCAGGAGCAAGTTTCCGGAAGTTTCTTCCCAGTAGAGTCACTCAGGATACACTTAATTTTTCCAGAAACAAGTTATGATGAAACATGTGAAATGTTGTCTCCCAAGGGATGTTCATTAGGAACTCAGTACCCAGGATTTTTATTGGGGACTGGTCACATACGCGCTCTCTACTTAGCATATCCTAAAGCTTGAGACTTGCAGAAGGGAAGCAAGTGTTCAGCATAAGCCATACTATTTGCAGTTTAGGCACAATGAACCACTCTTGTCAGTTAGGGTCGTGGAAACATTCCTGAAATTGAAGTCCCTAGATGCCAACCAGGGGCTTAGCTTGCAAGCACGACTTTCTGAGGGTAGCAGTCTCAGGCTTGCTATGTTAATTTTTTTCTGCATAATCCCGTTCACTAGTCCACATTAGATTTGAGGTTACATGCACAGTCATATATCACTTAAGAATACATTCTGAGAAATGTGGTACTTTTTTGTCATTGTCTGCGAGCATCACAGAGTATACACACACAAATCTAGATGATAGTGTAGCCTATTACACACCTAGGCTATATGGAATAGTCTGTCACTCCTGGGTTACAAATCTGTACAGTATGTTACTGTAGCGAATACTGTAGGCAGTTGTAACACAGTGGTAAGCATTTGCATATCTAAACACATCTAAACATGGAAAAGGTACAGTAAAAATATGCATTATCATCTTATGCAACTACTGTCAGTATATGTGCTCTATTGTTGATTAAAATGTTTTTACATGGCACATGACTACTTTAAAATTATTTTTATTTTTATTTTATTTTTTTTTTGAAATGTGTTTTTTTGCAGTGCATTTTAAAAAGTATTATTATACTTTAAGTTCTGGGATACCTGTGCAGAACGTGCAGGTTTGTTGCATAGGTATACATGTACCATGGTGGTTTGCTGCATCTATCAACCCATCATCTACATTAGGTATTTCTCCTAATGCTATCCCTTCCCTAGCCCCCCACCCCCCAACAGGCCCAGGTGTGTGATGTTCCCCTCCCTGTGTCCACGTGTTCTCAATGTTCAACTCCCACTTATGAGTGAGAACATGCAGTATGTGGTTTTTTGTTCCTGTGTCAATTTGCTGAGAATGATGGTTTCCAGCTTCATCCCTGTCTCTGCAAAGGACATGATTTCATCCTTTTTTTATGGCTGCATAGTATTCTGTGGTGTATATGTGCCACATTTTCTTTATCCATATCTATACCTAAATTAGCAGAAAATCTAGTCTCTCTCTTAAGACCCTTTTTACCCCAGAAACCTTAGTTCTCCATGGGCTTCCTCAATCCACAGAACATAGGTTTAGGCTCCAACTCTTTATAGAAATAGGGAGAACTGGGGAATCTGATCAGGCCATGGGTGAGAACCGAGGGTTTGATCATGTTGTTTTTGTGGCTACCACAGGTCGTTTCATTGTAAACAAAAGAGCTTGCACAGAATGATACTGTCTCTGTCCTTTGGTATAAAGGAGGCTTCTAGGAACACTGAAAGAGAAAAAAGAGATCTTTCTCTCAACTGTTAAGCTCAGATGTATTTGTCCCATGTCACTGTAGGCCTAGGCTCCAGTGTTTGTGAATCTTTATGCAGGCTTTCAATGGTAAAGGCACAGTTTCCATTGGGATCACCTCTTCATACTGGTACTCTCCCTTCCCTTAAGGTAAGTTCCTCAGTGGCAGCTCTTGGTATCCTTCTTTTTTCTTTTCCTTAAAAAAGGTTTTTTTTTTTTTTTTCAGACCTGAGTTGATAACAGTTCAAGTCATCAGCAGTTATAATGTCCTTACTTTCCCAAAGGGAAAGGTCAGCTCTCCATTCCTTTTCCTTCCAGGAAACCCCTTGGCCTCCTTGGTTTGTGAATTTGCTCACCCCAGAGATGTCTGAGTTTAGTTTCCCGTGGGGTATGGGTGGGGCAGCCTTTAGGAAGCCACAAAAAGATCTCTCATACTATTCTATAAGAACAATTAATGTCTACGTATTAATATTTCCTAACTAAGGAGGCTGTTTCAATAAGTCTTCTGAAAACAAAGATCTGCCCCTAGGCAAACAGTTTCCACTAATAGGCCCTATATAGAAAGTACCAGCACTTTTTGCATGGCAGCTTCTCTCATGTTATTGCACTACAGCAAGGTGTTGAACAAAGTCTCTGAGGGTCGCACTTGAATAGTTAGTCCAACTGTCAGCAAAATTGTGATGCAGGGGCACTTCTATTCCTCCACCATCTGCCTTGGCTCTGCCTGCCCAGGGCGTCATTGCCAACCTTCAGGCATATTTACAGAAAAGCAGATGAGAAGTCATTGAGACCATAAATGAGATTTAAATAAAATTACAATTTATCTTGCTAGGATTTACATTTAAAACCACATTTCTGATTGTGAAATTCAATACCCCACTTGCTAATGGAATTATCATCAGAAAGATGTGGGGATGAAGGCAAGGTTTCCTCAAAATTCTGGAAATGAGACCATAGTTTCAAGGAAGGTTAGCCTTGCCTACTTGCACAAATTACCACTATGTATTTATACCTGTTGCTAAGTATGGTTCTGGAGAGACCACAGTACCTGTAGGAAGAAAATGTCTGTAAGAAATTTGCTTCTTTCCAAGATAAAAGGGCTAGGGGGTCAGGTAGTAGGAGGATGGAAAAAAACAAAACAAAAAACCCAGAAACTATCCTTAAAAAGAGAAAATAATCAGTGCAGAAGGAATTTAAATAAATACTGTGAAATGAAATATTCAGACTGAAAACTTGAATCTGTTGTAGTAAAAATATTATTAACTTTCTTAAGTATCAGTAGTAGCACTGGAATATTCAAAATTTATTAAAGAATGAATTACATAATTTAAAGCATTTGTTGAACACTATGTTAGATGCTGGAAATAGAGTAGTGAACCTGATGAAAACCTTCCATCTTCATGAACTTAATGTCTAATGAGAAACAGACCTTATACAAATATCTATACTTACCATGAGATGTGCAAGAGAAATGCACCTAGGTACAGATGTATATAGTTGTGTAGTAAGTGTATCTAACCGAATATGGAACATCTGGGAAGTCTTGCCTGAGAAAGATATATTTAAGCTGAGAACTAAAAGGTGAGTAGGAGGCCAGGTATAGGGGCTTATGCTTGTAATGCCAGCACTCTGGAAGGCCAAGGTTGGTTGGATGGCTTGAGCCCAGAAGTTCAAGGCCAGCCTGGGCAACATGGCAAAACCCTGTCTCTACGAAAAACACAAAAAATTAGCCAGGTGGCATGCGCCTGCCATCCCAGCTACAGCAGGGAGGCTGAGGTGGGAGGATCACCTGAACCCAGGAAGTCGAGGCTGATTGCACCACTGCGCTCCAGGCTGGGTGACAGAATGAGACTCTGTCTAAAAAAGAAAAAAAAAAAAAAGATGAAGAGGAGAAGAAAAGGATGTAAGCCTCATAATAGGAGACAGTTATACAAATAGCATGACACAAAAAGTCTTCATGACATGCTCATGGGTGAGTGGTTATTAAAGGAGACTTACGAAATTCCCATGAGTGGTGGGATGTGGGCATATTTCAGTAGAAGGGGCTGGAGGGAAAAAAAAAGTCCTTATTAACATTCTACCATTACCAAAGCCTTGTATATTGCAGCTATTTTCTACAAAATAAAATGGAACGAGTTATAGAATTGAGGTACCTAGAAAGTACAGTTAAGTCTTGTTAGTCTACTTTGGAGGCAGGAAAAACTATAGCTTGAATCTCTGATTGTTTTATGTAGGGTTGATGCTTGGTCATCCCCTGGAAGGAGCCTGAAAAGGATTTTTGGAAAGTGTTTGCAGCCTGGCCTTTAACACAAGCACAGAACAGTTTGTCTTCCCTTTGTCCTCCTGGAACCTACTTTTTTTGTTGTTGTTAAAAATTGTTTTTGAAGGAAGAGCTCAGGGATTTCATTAAAACTATAAGAACTTATAGGATATACACACTTTCATCAGTCTGGTGAACAAACAGAAAAGTCAGTACCAAAAAGCAACCTGTGAGCAGATTTCAGTTCAGGAAAGGTAATGGTTTTGTTGCTTAGAGAAGAAAGAAAGGTAAGTGCCCTTTTCCAGGTGAATGAGTTATTACAGTTATGTGATTTATAATCACCAAATGGCAAGGACTGGGCAGGGAACATTATCAAGTACTTTCTCCTATCTCTGGATAGAATTATATTAACATATTTCAAGACATATCATTGTCAACCATTTCTTTCAAAAGCCTACTAAAGAAGCTATACAATCTCCCTTGGGAAACCTATGCCGTGTTATTGTCATGCTTTGATGGGTAATGTCTAGTTTCCTCTGGTGACTAACCTAAATTTGTCTGCTGCTACATGTACCTTTATCTTTTTGTTCTGTTGGCAGTGGAGGCAGCAAATACATTACCATTCACATAATGATGTGTTTTAAAGCTTTTATTCCTTTGCTGGCTTTCTTTTCATTAAGTTGTGTATATCCTAAATCAATACTTTGAAAGGAGAGCAGGGTCTAAAATCAGTGGTAGAACAGCTAAGAGAATAAGCTGGGAATGCCTCTGAAAACACTAGACCAGAGTTACTCATTGTACCATCAAAGAAATTGTGAGAGATTTTTCCCTAAGGGAGCTTGACTTGGATTTAACTATATCTTTCCCTTCATTCTGTGTTTTACAAAGAGACAGTCACAAATGAAACATGGATTCTCCAGAAATCACTTGCATACAGGCTTATAACCTGGCATGCTTGTTAAAGGGATATGATGGGTCTGAATGTTTCCTCCACTTCAGGGACAAAGGGGAAGTGGCCAGTTAGTATCTCTGGGAAGTTGACTAAAGGCCTTTAGGTCTCTTAGGCCTAATGCTGAGTTTCTTATGTTTGGAGCATAAGTCCGATTTCCAATTTGGTCAAAGGGACAACATGGCTCCTTTGGTCTGGGCCTAGAGAGTAATGAAAGGAGATCAAATGGAAAGATAAGGACTATATAATGCCATACAAGTATTTCTCAGTATCTATCTTGATTTTATTTCTTTAAAATCAGAAAACCCAGCACCTGAAAAGAGTTGGGCATCATAGCTTATTTCTTACAAAAGTTCTAGACCTCCCCACTCATCTTATGGATTCCTGTTTGAGTTCTACATTTTCTTGGCTTGAGCACTAGTAACATAGTCTAGTATCAATGAATATTTATGAATAAATGTTGTTGAATGAATGACCTGGAGTGTTATTAACCAGTTATTAGTCATATCTGTCCCTTTGATTATTTTCAGAGCCTGATAACTAAGTAATCTTCTCTACTTTGACCCTTGAGTCTTTCCCCCCAGCTTTTATACTTTATATATACTTTATACCTGGTACCATCTTCTTAAGATTATTTAAGATTCTGAAACTCTGGATCCAATCTCGACATTATTCTACTTGGTCAACAACCACACTGGGACTGTCTTAGTGACCTTAAAGGGAGAATCAGATACCCAGTCCATCCTTTAAGAAGTTTGATTTGTAGTCTCAGTAGGAGAACTCATGTCATAGGGTTCCGAGTTATAATAACTTAGAGACTGGTTTAATATCACCAGAGATCTCAAAGACTACTAGTGTCAATTAGTCTTCATTACATTGACTCCAAACATCCAATTATAGTATTTTTAAACATATCGAAGACAGAGAAAGACTCGTATCAATACTGAGCACTAAATTTGTTAGATAACTCAATGCTATTGTTTGGTGATGAATCTTTGCTGACTATAATATAAAGCAGGTTGAAGTGTATTAAAAACAAATTACTCAGAATTCACCTCAAGGTATGATGGATTATGGGGCAATCGGAGTACTCTGTCCATCAGCTTTGCTCCCAATCATCCTATTATATCTACAGAGATAGAGGCCAACAAAATGAACTGGACAAGAGGCAGGTAGGGAATCATGGTGATGGCAGGGCTAATTCTCATAGCTGTAATCCCCAAGTATAGGGTGTAGGGTGGACATTACAGGAATATTTATTATAGGTATAAGCCAAGAATTATTTATCATATATTACATTGATTTACAGTGGCTGAAAATCAGGTTGTAGGGAAAAGAGAAGTTACTTCTTTAGTAAGTTTGAACTAGGTTAAAGTCATTTGGGAATTGGATTAGAACTCAGTGCTCATCATTCTGCCTTCCAAGTGTAGATTTGGGAAAAAGAGGAATCACCACACAACAGGCAGTAACAGAGCCAAAAGTACCTCACCAAACAACAGTGCTTTCTGAAAACAAAACAAAACAACAGAACAATAACAAAAATTTTGTAAAGAATTTCCCAACTAAAGGATTAAAAAAGAGAAACATTTAAAATAAGAATAATATTCAATCCAAGCCAAAGAAATAAAACTCCAACGTAAGAAAAGACTGAGAAGAAAAGTATCTTTGCAAAATAATGTTTTCTGGTAAGATCCGGAAGAAACAACCAGGAAATTATTTGGAATGAGCAATAGAGAAGTGGAACCCATTGCCTCTATGAAACAGAGATTCAGAGAAAAAATGCTAAGAAAAAAAGGCTACAGAAATAATTGCAATGAGAGATGTATAAAATAAAGATTAGTGTAACAGAATTGAAACACACAGAAAAGTTAAAAAAAAAAACTGATGAGAGGAAAGATAATTGACATGGAGAACAGAGAATGGAGAATCAACAACATGTGAATAATTGGTGTCCCTACAGGAGACTAAACCAATAATCAATGATACACATAAGAAGATACTCCTGAGAGAAAGAATGAGTTATAGAGTAAGGTTGCTCATTAAGGTAAAGCAAATAAAAAGAGACTCACTTTGGGTGATACCTGGTAATACTTTGATACAAGGTTGCATACTCTGTAACAACAGTTTGCAAACTTCTTGGTCTTACAATGCTATTGTACTCTTAAAAATTACTAAGGATTCTGTTTTAGGGTTCTCCAGAGAAGAATCAATAGGATGGATGGATGGATGGATGGATGGATGGATGGATGGATGGATGGATGGATGGATGGATACGGATACCGTTTGGCTGTGTTCCCACCTAAATCTCATCTTGAATTGTAGCTCCCATAATTCTACATGTCATGGAAGGGACCCAGTAGGAAATAATTGAATCATGGAGGTGGTTTTCCCCATACTGTTCTCGTGATAGTGAGTAAGTCTCACAATATCTGATGATTTTATAAGGGGTTTCCCCTTTTTCTTGATTCTCAATTCTCTTTTGTCTGCTGCCATGTAAGACATGCCTTTGGCCTTCCACCATGCTTGTGAGGGCTCCCCAGGCACATGGAACTGTGAGTCCCTTTAAACTCTCTTTTTTAAAAAATAAATTATTGGGTATCTTTATTAACAGCATGAAAACGAACTAATACAGATACCATAGACAGATACATAAAAATAAGGAATTGGCTCACACAATTGTGGAGGTGGGCAAGTCCTAAGGTCTGCAGAGTGAGTCAGTGAGCTGGTGACTGAAGAAGAGCCAATGTTTCATTTTGAGTCTGAAAGCAGAAAAAAAGTCAATGTCCCAGCAGTCAGGGTGAATTTTCTCTCACATGGAGAAAGTTCAGATTTTTAGTTCTATTCAGTCTTAACTGACAGAATGAAGCCCATTCACAATAGAAAAGGCAATCTGCTTTACTCAGGCTACTTATTTAAATATTAATCTCGTCCCAAAACACACTTACAGAAACATCCAGAGTAATGTTTGATCAAATAACTAGGCACCCTGTGGGCCAATCAAGTTGATGGATAAAATTAATCATCACAGGCTCCAAATAACTTTTGTTTGTATAGATTATCTTTATCAATATTTATCATATTGGAAATTAAATTTGAATTTGAGGAAAATATTTTATGTGTTCATTTGAATAATAAGCCCATTACATATTAACATAGATAGGATACCATAATGAAAAAAGTATTCCAAAACAAAACAAAAATTGGAATTTTTTCCAGTTTGCAAATCTCTTCAAAGTTTGGCTTAGAAAACAAGAAGTCATATCTACTACATTTAATTTGTTTTAATATTTTTTGGTTAAAGTATATTTAAAAATCTATCACACAAATGTGTAGTTGGAAAGAGAACATTTTAATAGCTTTTTCAGATAATTATGAATATTTTAAAACTACTACACCCAAACTTGAAAAGTGGTAGCTCTAAAAGGCTAATTATAATATAAAAACTGAAACATTAAATAACTTTTCATACTTAGTTGCAGTAAAATCCACTGGTTTGCCATTTCAAATAGATCTTTACCTATATATTTTAACATCATACATTGGTCATTTGGAAATACATTATTTCCCTGAATAATGAAGATCTTCCAAACATTGACACATTTAGTTATACAAATTTTTAAAATCACACTTGTTAATATCATTGCGAACTTCATTAGAAAAGTCTATTGAAAAGCTTACAAGCTCACCATGGTGGTTAATAGTTTTCCAAAATTCTGTTTTGCACATAGGAGCTTAAATTTTATCATTGACCACAAATACTATCAGTTCCCTTTGTTGTAGTCACAGGCTCATTTCGTTTATTTAAAGAAAACATCTGACAAATAATTGTTTGATTTAGCATAGTTTATCTGTTATTTGTTCTCTCAGGTAAAAAAGGGTTTTCCAGAAAAATGTGGTTAGTTTAGCTTGCAACTCAAACAATTGCCCATGTGATTTTCCTCAAGATAGTCATTCTTCTGTGGTATGCTGCAGAAGTGCCTTATGAGTATTTCCTGTTTGTCAAATAGAATATGTATAATATTCTATTTTATATAATACTACATATAGTATAATTTAATGTCACTGTCTTGATTCTTGTTAAGGCATCATTGCTTTGGACTATCAGTGCAAATATCAACACCTTAAAATAAAATAACCTCTTAGTATTATGAAAATAGTTTCAACCTCATAGACTCCCAGAAAGCTCTCAGGGACCACACTTTTTTTTTTTAATTTTTTAATTTTTAATTTATCTTAATTTCAAATTTTTGTGAGTACATAGTAGGTGTATATATTCATGGGTTACATGAGATACAAACAGGTAATGCATGATAATCATTTCAGAATAAATGGGGTATCCATCACCTCAAGCATTTGTCTTTTGTGTTACAATCATGTTATACTCTTTTAATGTTTTTAAAATGTACAATTAAATTATTTCTCACCATTGTCACCCTACTGTGCTAGCAATACTAGGTCTTACGCATTCTTTCTAACTACTTTTTATACCCATTAACAATCCCCAAGGGACCACACTTTTAGAGCCACTGTAAGCATCCAAATAGAAAAAAAAATAGTTTTCTACAAAGGAATAAAAAATGTTACCTCTATAATAATAAATGTGACAATATAATGGAGCAATAGAAATTTTGAGAGAGAAAGTTTATGAACCAAGAAGTCTTACATATTTTTGGTAAATGTATTTCCTTATTAAAAGACAAATATTTCATGAGAATCAAAACCCCAAACTCATGTATATACTATTTTAAAGAGACAGACAAAAAAGAGCAACTCAAAAAGATAAAAAGAAAAGGAGACATAAATGTACTTAAAAACCTGAAAATAGGCTGGGCGTGATGACTCACTCCTATAATACCAGCACTTTGGGAGGCTGAGGCAGGCGGATCACCTGAGGTCAGGAGTTCAAGACCAGCCTGACCAACATGGAGGAATCCTGTCTCTATTAAAAATACAAAATTTGCTGGGTGTGGCGGCCCATACCTGTAATCCCAGCTACTCAGGAAGGCTGAGACAGGAGAATAGCTTGAACCTGGGAGGCGGAGGTTACAGGAGTCGAGATTGCGCTACTGTACTCCAGCCTGGGCAACAAGAGTGAAACTTGGTCTAAGAAAAAAAAAAAAAAACCTGAAAATATAAAGTAAGAATCAAAATATTATCTAAATACAGTTCAGAACTGTATTTAGACAGAACTAAGACAGTTATTTATGTTGGCCATGATTTCATTCTATAAAAAAGGAACTATTTGCTATATATCACCTTATTCCCCCTACCACCCAGTCCCTGCCACCCTGGCAACCATCATTCTGCTTTCTTCTTCTATGAGTTCAACTTTCAGTTTTAAGATGAATAAGTTCTGGGGATCTAATGTATAGCATTCTGACCATGATTAATAACACTGCATTGTTTACTTGAAATTTGATGAGAGAACAAATTTTAAGTGTCCTCCTCCCCCTGCCCTGCACAGACAAATGGTAACTATGGGTGGTGATGAATGTGTTAATTAATGTGACTTTGGTAATAAGTATACAATGTATCCATATATCAAATCATCACATTGTACACCTTGAATATAAACAATTTTTGTCAATATTTTTAATCAGAATAAGAAAAACAAAAGGAAGAAACTATTGTCTAAAACCTTTATGAACCAAATATATTGTACCAGAGGTGTCCAATCTTTGGGCTTCCCTGGGCCACATTGGAAGAATAAGAATTGTCTTGAGCCACACATAAAATACACTGACACTAATGATAGCTGATGAACTTAAAACAATTTAAAAAGTTCATGCATAAATCCCATAAGGTTTTAAGAAAGTTTACAAATTACAAATTTGTGCTGGGCTGCATTCAAAGCCACCCTGGACCTCAAGCAGCCCATGAACCACGGTTTGGACAAGAAAACCCTAGAGGAAAACCTAGGTAGTACCATTCAGGACATAGGCATGGGCAAAGACTTCATGTCTAAAACACCAAAAGCAACGGCAGCAAAAGT
>NW_012104421.1:2694288-2709733 GCF_000951045.1 Mandrillus leucophaeus | reverse complement strand
CATGATCTTGTTATTTTTAATGGCTGCATAGTATTCCATGGTATATACATACAATATTTTCTTTCTCCAATCTGCCACTGATGGTCATTTAGGTTGATTCCAAGTCTTTGCTGGTTATTATGCTGGCTTCATTGTGTGGTTGCTTTATAATGTCACTGGTCTGTGAACTTACATGTGTTTTTGTATTGGCTGGTAATGATCCTTCTTTTCCATATTTAGAGCTCTTTTCAAGATCTCTTGTAAGGCAGTACTGGTGGTAACAAACTCCCTCAACATTTGCTTATCCTTATCTGAAAGGATCTTGTTTCTCCTCCTCTGAGGAAGCTTAGTTTAGTGGATATAAAATTATTGATTGAAGATTATTTTTTTCCTTCAAGAATTTTGAATATAGGTCCCCAACCTCTTCTGGCTTGTAGGGTTTCTGCTGACAGTCGTCTGGTAGCCTGATGGCGTTTCGTTTATAGGTGACTTGACCTTTCTCTCTAGCTGCCTTTAATATTCTTTCATTTTGGCCTTGGGAAATCTAATTATATGACTTGAGGATGATCTTCTTAATTAGAATCTTGCAAGAGTTCCCTATATTTCCTGAATTTGACTGTTGGTCTCTCCAATGGGGCTGAGGAAGTTTTCATGAATGATATTTAGAAATATGTTTTCCAAGTTGTTTGCTTTCTTACCATCCCTTTCAACAATGCCAATGATTCATAGATTTGACCTCGTTATGTAATCCCATATTTCTCGGAGGTTTCGTTCATTCTTTTTTTTTTTTTTTTTTTTTTTTTTTTTTTGGTCTGACTGTCATTTCAGAGAGCCAGTCTTCAGTTTCTGAGATTCTTTCCTCAGCTTGGTCTATTCTGCTATTAATATTTGCTATTGCATTGTGAAATTATTGTAGTGTGTTTTTCATCTCTTTCAGATCAGTTAGGTTCTGTTTTATACTGTCTATTTCGTCTGTCAGCTCCTGTATCATTTATTGTGATTCTGTTTCCTTGGATTGGGTTTTGCTGTTCTCCTGAATCTCGATGATATTCATTCCTATCCATATTCTGAATTCTGTTTCTGTCATTTCACCCAACACAGCCTGGTTAAGAACCTTTTTGGAGAACTTGTACGGTTGTTTGGAGGACATCAGACACTCTGGCCATTTGAGTTGCTGGGGTTCTTGCATTGGTTCTTTCTCATCTCTGTATGTGGGTGTTCATTTAACTGCAGTATAGATTGAGTATAGTCAGTAGGCTTCTTTTCTTGATGTTTTCACAGGGCCAAGGATTTGTGCAGGGTCTTTGTAGCTGCCTTGTCTTTCGTTTCACAGTGGGGGTGGAGGGTGGGGGTGTTAGGTAATTTTGCTGTTGAATCTTTTGGTTTGAGGGTGTGATCCAGTAGGTGATGCTTAGCTATAGTGGTCAGCTGGTAGACTCTTGCTCAGTCATGTGTCTCCCCCATACCCCTGTATTTCTTCACCAATTGCAATCATGCTCCCTCTCAATGCTCTGAAAATGTGGGCTCCTCTCCCACTTGAGTGCTGGCTGTAGATTGCAACTTGCCACTCCCAGGCTACCCACCACAGCTCTGGGGTGATCTCAGGGCTCATGTGCCCTCCCCAACTTGGAAGCAGCAAAGAAAGGGACCTTAGAGTGGTTGTGGCCAAGGGTTTTTTCTTGTCTCCTGGGGGCTCCACCCCAGAGAGATTCAGGTCAGCAATCACTCAGTACAAGCAGCCCTGGATGGGTGCTCTGTGCTGTGGGCCTAAGCCAGGGGTTCCCTTCCTGGTAGTAATGAGCAGGGGTTTGGGAAAGAGCCATGGGAGACAGACTGGTTTCTTCTCCTTGGGTCAGCTGCTGCTTGTTGGAGGTGTGGATAGGGCACTTAGCGCCTTTGCTCCTTTTTTGTTCTGAAGGTAGCTGGGGTAGTATCAACACAGAGGAAGGGGCAGAGGGGCGTTTGGTTCCTCCTTGGGCCCCATCTCTGAGAAGCACAGAGATGGAATTACTGGGAGGGTTCAGCCAGTGGAGAGGGGTAGCTGCACTACCATTGTGAGCTTGGGGTTCCACTTGGTGGGGAGCAGAGACTCAAGGGCTCACTAAGAGGAGAAACTGGTCTCCTCTGTGCTGTGGTGTGCTGTGGTGTTCTGTAAGTTCTGGTGACTCTGGGGTGCTGTAAGCTTAGGTATATCCCTCAGGTCAAAGGCAGCAGGGATAGAACCGCTGCTGTGGCAGTGGCAGACAGCGGGGCTGTCAGATGCCTCTGGGAGCCTCTCCCCAGGGAAACACTGGGCCACTACTAGTAGGTATGTTCACTGTGGGTGGGGTGACTGTTCTATGGTGATGAGCTAGGGACCTTGCCTGGTTAAGAGTGGGAGTGGGGGTTCCCAGGGAAGAGGGGCTGGACTCCTCTTTGTATGGTGGCTATGGTGTGCTAGAGGTGCCTGTGTAGTGCCTTTTATCATTTCCCCAGGCTGAGAGCTGTTAGGGCAGTAGGACTGCAATTGCAGTGGCACTGGGGTTTTGGTTTGACTCTAAGATTTCCTCCTTGGAGAAATGCTGGTCTGCCTCTGTGGTGATCAGACAGGGGCAGAGTGGTTGTGCTGGAGTCCCAGGTTGGATGGCCCTGCCCAGTGAGAAGTGTGGACCGGGACCTGCATGGAGAACAGTCTGGTGACTTTTCCATGAGGTGGGTGTTCTGTGCTGGGGGTCCAGACAAGTCTGTGGTCCCTGCAGACTCACTAGAGCCTGGAGACAGCAAGGGCAAGGGCTGTGAAACAGCAAAGAGGGCAACCTATCCCTCCCACTGGGAGCTCTGGCCCAGGGAGTTGCAGAGCTGCTACTGGCTCAATAGCCCCAGCTGGGGATGGCTGGAGACTCAGGCTGGGAAGACCCACCCAGTGAGAAGATATGTGATCACAGACCCACCGTAATAGTCTGACCACTTTTCTTTAGGGCTGTTGCAGTATGGTAGGAGTCTATTCCAGTCCCTAGTCACCTTGGATTTTCCAGTACCTGAAGGTATCAACAGTGAAGGCTGTGAAACAGCAAAGATGGTAGCCTGCCTCTCCCTCTAGGAGCTCTGTTCCAAGGAATTACAGACTTGTTGCTGGCCCAAACACACCAGTGGGGGAGCCTGGGGACCCTGATGCAGACGTCCTGCCCAATGAGAAGGAATGGGGTCAGAGACCTACATAAAAAAAAATCAGTCCTCCCCCTTTTTTGTAGAGTAGCTGTATTGCTTTGGGGGTCTGCTCCAACCTCCAGTCACTGTGGACTCTCCAAAGCCCAAGGGCAACAATGGCCAAGGATGCAAAACAGCAAAGATAGTGACCCACTCTACCCTCTGGGAGCTCTGTCCCAGGAGGTTTGGAACTGCTGCTGACTGGAAAACCCTGGTGGGGATGGTTGTACACCTAGGCCGGGAAATTCTTCCCAGTGAAGAGAAATAGGATCTGGGACCCACATAAAAAAGCAGTCTGGCCACGTCTTCATAGAGCTGCTGCACTGTGCTGGAGGACTGCTCCAGTCCCTAGTTGCTTCTGATTCCGCAGAGCCCAAAGGCAACAATGGCTAAGGCTGCTAAACAGCAAAGATGGCAGCCTGCCCCTCCCCCTGGAAGCTCCATCTCAGGGGGATGTAAAGCTGCTACCTGTGACTGGCCAGAGTTCCAAGCCAGTGGATCTTATCCTGTGAGATGCCATGAAAGTGGGGCCTACCGCCTATGGCTGCTCAGCCCCCGGATTCAGCCCCTTTCCTAGGGGTTTGTATGAGGGTCCAACCTCCTGATTTGCTGGAGTTGCAGCCGCTTTTCCTGGGAAGCCCAGGTATCTTAAGCTCCTGTGGTTCCATGTGAACCTGAGAGGCCTTTCTGCCAAGACTCCACATAGCTCTGCATGTCAGACTGAAGGTCCTGGTGGAGTGGATTCACAAGGGGATCTCCTGACCTGGGGTTGCAAAGATCTGTGGGAAAAGTGTGGGTCCTGGTATCGCTCACTCACTTACCGCTTCCCTGGGTAGGGGAGGCCCCTCTAGGTCCATGTTGCTCCCAGGCGGGTGGTCGTGCTTTTCTCCATTCTCTGTGGGTTGGGTTGTTTTCTTGATGAATCCCAGTGCATGCACCTGGATGTTTCAGTTCAAGGTGTGCACTTACTCACTCCTGTTTCTCTCCATGAGAACAGTGCGCACTAGCTGCTTCTAGTTGGCCACCTTGGCCAACTTCCAACACATCTGTTTTGATCTTGCTAAAATCAAGTAGGAAAAAAGAAAGGCCAGCTCTAGAACATCCAAATAATAGATGTTAATGTTATATAATTTTTTGCCTCCTGTGGAACAAGACAGGCTTTCATGGTAGAGAGAGGAAATATTATCTCTCTTTGAGATTTGAGCAGTCAGATCTATACTCTGAGAGCAGATTTACACAAATTGTTTCTTGAGTGGTGAGTCTAATTTTGAGACTGAGATTTCACATGAGGACTGATATATGAACCACAGAGATCAAGGGTATCTTGAAAACCATATACTTTAGATTTCTTGGCTTCTGTTTATGTTCCTATTGTTAACATCTATTCTCATGTAAACATTTCATTCTTGTTTTAGCTATACTGTAGAAAAGCTGAAGAATCTTCCCCAGAATCACCAGGGTTTAGAATAATGTCTGGCATATAGTAGGTGCTTAATAAATATTTATTGAATTAATTAATTAATGTCCACATTTGGGACCAGAATGAACTAATGTCTGTCTCTAACTTCCAATTCTCAGACTAGCATGAGGGGAAGAGCAGGGAGAAAAGATAAAACTGCACAGAATTCAGACAAGAGCCAGATATATATGGTCCAGCTGCCATTTCCACATGGAAAATGTAATCTTCACAGTCACCTTTGAAGTATCTGAGTTGTATTCTATTTAGGAAGGTGGTCATTTCCTTGCAACATCATTCTAGGGAGGAGCATAGATGGGAATACGTGTAGGGGACTGTGTGTCAAAAACTCAAATAACCTCTTGTAAGTGTGGCTCAAGACAAGGCTCATGCATATAACCACAGCACCAGTGAGCGTCTTCTTCAGCTGCTCCAGATGCTCTGGGATAAGGTTCTCGTGGGCAGGAACAAAAAGAAAAATATAGTAATTTTCTCAAATAGGTTAGTATTGCCTAGGCTTTGGGAACTAAGTGGTACAAGAAACTAAGAAACACACCAAAAAGAGGCAACAGAGGAGCAAAGGTTAGTGACCTAGAAACAGATACATGTAGCTGAGACAAGACTCAGACTGTGACGATATAAACAAAACCTGTGAGGGGAGACCCCACAGTCAGAGTAGTGTTTATCAAAAAACTCAACTGGGCACATCCACTTCTCTTGACAAGGCAAATATTAGAGGCCAGTGGTTAAGGAAGTGACACAGCAAAAGCCACTGTAACAAGATCAGGATTCTACCCTTTGTTCCTTAGTCAGAAACCTCAAACACAAACACGTTAGGGTTTGGAGGCTGGGGGCTCAAAGTGAGTCCTGTGCCATGCAACGAATCTCGAGCCTCAGGGTCCCAGGAGACAGGGGTGAGCAGCCCTGAGCAGGTGCACTGGCAATATGGGCCATGTGGTCCAATAAATGAAACAGTGGAGAATGGGGAGGATGGGCTATTTGAGAACACCAACAATATCAAGAACAGCAGCAATATCAAGGACCAAATCTGGGTCCTTGGTGTTGCTGGAGAGGAGATGTTAGAAGGCTGCCATTATGATCATATTAGGAGATTTCTGATGGTCCTGACTGTAGCAAAGAGTTTGTCTCAGAGGGAGGAAAAACAGTGTCATCTGATTTTTTGCATCCAGTGAGCTATGATGAAGAAGGACATGGGAGGCCAGCAGTGTGCAATTTGCTGGGAGCATGGATCTTTCTGGGCAGAAAATCCTGCCAGTGAAAGTTAAATGAACTCTGGACTCTCACTTTCCATGCATTTGCTCGACTGTATTCAGGTTAAATTGGAGGGGAAAAAAATTCCAAAGGGAAAGCAGTAAAAACACAGGTTTAAAAAAATTAATGTAGTGAACAAGTCAAGTTTTTAATACTAATGAACATTGTTTGATGTCTGTATGTCTGAGCAAAAGCATATTTGAAAACATTTTGGAAACTATTATGGGCTCATACTGAATATTTAACAAATACAATAGCATAGTTAACATTCAAATATACTATTGTAAATTGGAAAGATATATTAATACAATAAAACTTTGCCATTTGCTAGCTGTAACAGTGAGATGGTGAACTGAATGTGTGGAAAGAAAATTTACTTTCTAGTTTGTACTCTTCATGCTACTTAAATATTTTGAACAGCATGCTTATGTAATTAAAATGTTGATCAAACAATACTATTATAGTCTAGGCTAGTCCTAGAAATAATGATGAATTGAGAACATTTCTATTTGGAAGCTTTATTCTCATGACTCTCTTTCCTCTAGATCTTCCGTCCCCCCTCAAAACCTTTCTCCTTCACATTAGAATATAAGTACTGATAAGAGTTTGCATAATGAAATTTTGATTCATGAATAATTAAAGCCTTAAGCTAAAAAAATTCAAAACAGACCTTGGGGCCAGCTGCAGTGGCTCACGCCCGTAATCCCAGCACTTTGGGAGGCTGAGACAGGAGGATTGCTTGAACCCAGGAGTTTGAGACTAGCTTGGGCAACATAGGGAGATACTGTCTCTACAAAAACATTTTTAAAAATTAGCTGGGCACGGTGGTGTTCTCCTGCCGTCCCAGCTACTCTGGAGGCTGAGGTGGGAGGACTGTTTGAGCCCAGGAGGTTGAGGCTGCAGTGAGCTGTGATCATGCTACTGCACTCCAGGCTAGGTGACAGAGCGAGACCCTGTCTCAAAACAAAACAAAACAAAACAAACTGAACAGACCTTGAGACTTGCCCTGTCTTTTGCAGAAAAACAACAGATGTAATAACAGAAGCAATCCTTTCCCAATCTCCTGTAGCTCTCAAACCCCTCAACTATAGACACAACCTCTTAATATCTTTCATAACTGGATTCCTGAAAAGAAGAAGTGTTTTTTCTTTTTTCAAAACTGAGTATAATCAGGCTCATGGTACTTTCATTGTTAAAGCTCCTTGGTTGTGATCTAGGGGAATATGTGAGAAGCTGAAGGTGTAGAAATTGAACTGAATGAGTTGCATAGAAATAATGAGCCTGGGGTCAGAGTTGGTGCTACCCAGGGAACGGCCAGCCTACTTTCATGGTCAGCCTCCAGCAATGAATGAGGTCTTGTTACCCAGTGGTGTCTGGGGAACTGTTTCACTCTGGAGCGTCCACTGAGGTGGTGGGATATGGTGAATGTTTAATAATAAGCTCTGTGAAAGAAAAAAGGAGAGGGGTGGGAGAGGGAAGGAAGGAAGGAAGGAAGGAAGGAAAGAAGGAAGGAAGGAAGGAAGAAGGAAGGAAGGAAGGAAGGAAGGGAAGGAAAAGAGGGAGAGAGGAGGAGGAAGAAGAAGAAAGAGAAGGAGAGGGAGGGAAGAGGGAGGGAGGGAAAGAAAGGAAGGAGGGGAATTCTGATTTGTAGTGTTTCCCAATTTTTATGGCCAATTTCAGCCTCCCAAACTGACATCAAGTCACTGAACCTGGAGTGGAAAAGAGATATGCACCATTGGCTCTCCCTATCCAGGACAAATCAAATCTAGCACACCACTGCACTTGAAGTATGCTACTTGAAAATTTGTTTAACAATGTGATTGTGTAATTAAAATATTAGTTATTCAACTTTCAGGTACCTGCTGAGAAGCTCACCAGGTTTAACTTGGCAACACTATCTTCCTTAAGTGAGTTACAGGCTTCTGTGAGCCGTGAGAAATGATGCTTTTTATAAATCTGCTGCTCCATGGTGAAAAGCCAAGATCTGCTGCCTAATGAGGTATTATTTTTGGAGGCAAGCAAGCAAGTTCTGACCATTGGCTTATTATTTGCAATATTGCTGTGGAAACCCATTACCAAAGGAGCAATAGGTATATGGAAAGGAAAAGAAATTACTTTGGCTCAGAGCAAACAATGTAACAGCGACATCAAACTAGAGGAAATGGGGTCTGGGATCCTGTGCATCAATTGGTAGGTAATGAGAGCCTGAACTCCTAAAGGAGAAACCCACAGCAGAGCCCTGCATTAGCATATGCCAATTTATATCAGGCTCTAATGTAGGCAGAGAGGCTCCTAAATGAATAATTGCTGAGGGGGCAATGGTGGGAGTCATCTTTCAAAGAGATGTTTTATTTTTTTTCCGTGGCCACTGCAAATATGAGCTTAATAATCCTTTCAATGGGTACTGTGTTATCATAAAATAATCTAAATGCTACTAAATGGTATTTAAAATGATTTCCAGACACTGCCAGACTTGACTGAATGGCAATTCAGCTGCTAATGCATCTCTAGTACAGTATGTGAGAGGCACGGTAATGAGGCCACATCGTTGGGATTGAAATCCTTCACCATGATTATTTTTGCTTCCAACTTTGACCCCCAGCCAGTTTGTGGCATTCTGCCTCACCTCTCACTTATTTCCACCTTTTTTCAGGTCCCTCTTCAGACCTGGGCTGTGGCGTGAAAAGCATGCTGTCTAGTGTTTCATTTCCATTTGCTCATTTGGTCATTTGTAAGGTGCAGCACAATTGCTGGGAAGGTGGAATTGGAGATGCAGGAAGCCCTCCCTGAAGTCCCAAAGAGCAAGTAGCTAGGCTGAGAGGCTAAAAAGAGTGAAAAGGTCTTGGCAATGCACTTTTATTCATCCTGTCTCTCCTCTGAGTATATGTACTCCACTCACATAAGGTACAGTGGAAGTTGAGGTTGAAACAAAAGTTTTGAAAGCTCTGAATTCATTATTGAATCATGTGCTGCCCGAGTGAGATATACAAGGAGATATGCTTAATGTCCCCGGCACTGTAGTATGACACTGAATGGCTTATCAACACCCTGGAAATCAGAGCATTCATGCCAAGGAAAGGCACGATTACCGGTGTGTTTCTCTATTGAGACACAGAATAATTGAGACAGGAGACACTGTTTAGATTAAAAATGCTTTATTTGGGTAGCTTTTTTTGAAAGGAAGATAATGGGGTGCTTCCAAGTCTTAATTTTTGTTATTGTTGTTTGTTTTTGTTTTTACTGTGGTAAATTGCACATAATATAAAATTATTGTTTTTAGAAATAATTTGAAATCAATTCCAAGCTATAATCTGTGCCTCTCTTGCTCCCCCACCATGGGGAATAGAGGTGGGGAGCACAGATCATCTTCCACTTCCCTTTCCAGATTACAGCAAAATGTCAAGAAGCAGTAAAGGAGGGCTGGAAGCACAAGGACATTTACATCTCACGCTGCTGACAGGCAGCCAGCTGGTGATGGTGCCCCAGAGCAGCCATGCAGAGAGAAAACCACCTCAGAGCATGGGAGCCTGGTGGGATCACAGGCTACCATGCTCCTGGCAAGGATGTGACGAGAATAGTGGATTTGCAGAACAGCAAATCTGCTACCTTGAACATTACTGACAGAACTCTGCAAATAGGCGATGAATAAACTGGGAGAAAAGGGTCATGTGGGTCCTTCCAAAACACTTTCCTCTTGTGATTTTCCTGGAAGAGGAATTAGCCAAAAAAGATAAGGACCTGAATCTCCCATGCAAATAAGACAATGCACATACATACAAAATTGGGGTTAATAAGGGTGAGTTATCCCAAATAAATACGGCAGCCTGCTCAGACAAGCACTCTGGTTGAGGGTATCAAGTTTGTATTCTTAATTCATGGAATGTTGTCAATTAATGTCAAACAATCACCAAATAAAATCTGAGTCAAATGAACAGAGACTTAAGCTACATCATACTATAGACAAATGCATTTGGCATAAGATTGATGGAGCAGCATGAAATTCACTCACCTCATCAAGCCAGGATTTCAAAAGTCAAAATATTTTTCAGGTTAGAGTGAGAATCCCCTGAAAGGTGATGAGGGATGGCTGGAATTAACCCAGTCGTACATACCAGGGCTGAGGGAACAAAGCTACAATACCATCCATCTGAGGAGGATATTTTCCCTTAGGCGAGGGAAATAGCATTAATTAGAACATTTATGTTGGGTTTAGGTTATAAATTCAGGCATAGAAATTTCTCTTTCCATCCCCACCCAATGCTATCTGAGGAATATGAAAAATATAGGCCAATAATGATTAACATTGTGGATATCATCTGTTGAGGTCCTCTCAAACCCTGTTGACAGTGACACTGGGAACAATTCATTTGGAAGAGAATTAGGTAACACATGCCCTTTGACCTACACGTTCCATTTCTAAGAATTTATCCCACAGACGTACTGTGCTTGCCAAGTACATGAAGATATATGTATACTGCTGTCCTTGTTCCTTTATTCAAAATAGCAAAATAACAGAAACAAACTAAATGTCCTTTTACAGGGAGGAGTTAATCTTTTTGTGGTCAATGTGCAGTATGTCCATGACATATTAAATGGAAAAAATAAGTGAGAAAACAAAATATTATAATCTCATTTACATTAAACAAAATGAAAAGCAAAGCATATGTATGTTTATATTTGCACAGAAAATTGCAAGAAAGGTAATGCAAAAAACTGTATGTTTACATTCGAAGAGGTAGTTGCATGGCTTTGCAACTTTAAATTAACAAGTGTATTTATTTCCTAGGGGGTGTCATAACAAATCACCACAAATTCTATGGCTTAAAACAACATAATTTTATTTTCTCGGAGTTCTGAAGGCCAGAAGTCCAAAACCAGAGTGTTAGCAGGGCTCTCATCCTTCCTTGCCTCTTCCAGGTTCTGGTGGCTGCATGACTCCAACCTCTGCTGCTGTGTCTGTGTTTTCCCTTCTAGCTTCTAGCTTCTATAAGGATAATTGTCATTGGATTTAGGGCCCACCTGGATAATCAAGATGATCTTATCTCAAGGTTCTTAATTATATCCGCAAAGACTCTTTTTCTAAGTAGGGTCACATTCACATGTTCTAGGGGTTAGCATATGAACATTTCTTTTGGAGGTCACCATTCAATCCACTACAAAAAGCTACTAGTGTTTTAAGACATGAATATTCCAGAAAGTATAACTAAGCTCATTAGAAAGCACATACAATTCTTCATTTCTATGTATCTGTGTCCCTTTTTCTTCCTAAGTATTGATTGAGGACTGCCATAGGGAATGCTTTTTTATGAGGATTGGGATAGGGAAGCATTCTTTTGGAGGAAAGAGTCTTTAGGTTTCAGCAACCTGGATAGGGGGCTCTGAAAGGTCAGAACTCAACTGGGAGGCAAAAGAAAGAGGATGCTTGCCCAGCTTACAGCTGAAGGAGCAGCCAGAAGGGAGATGGAGGCAGGTGGAATGGTTCTGGAAGCAGCTTCTCCACAGTCACGGCCTGCCTGGGTGGGATTTTTGTGGCTTTCACACAGCTATAGTTATTGAAGCCTATTTCTGGTTTGTGGAAGGGTAGAAGGGAGAGAAGATAAACATGACCATCTTGTTCTTGTGCTGGTCACCATTCACTTCAGCCGGTAGGGAGATGGTCAAAAGCCCCAGAAACCTACGCTGACCACTGAATCAGGCTCTGAAGTTGGTAGGGCAGTGTCAGCTGATGCCACCATTCTAGGTAACTTCTCTGGCACCTGCTCTGGTTGGGGGTTGGGGAGTGGGGATGGGAAAGTGGGGAGGCTCGAAGAATTGGGCAGTCCTTTAATAGCAACAGAAACAAGCTCATGAGGAGGTTCTGCTCAGAGCTGCTGCCACTTCCTACAGCAACTATGGAGTGCACTGTCTGGCCCTGAAGCCTCTCTGGGAATTCCCTGCATTAGTGCTCTTGCAAGAAAAAGGGGCAGCCTATAGGTTAATCAAGCATTTTTTCCTCAAATGCTACTGAAAGACCAAGTGTAAACCAGTACCAGAAAGCATCCCCCAACCCCATCCCAGAAATATGCCAGCTCTGTGCCCACCCTGTGCCCCTCCTCACCAGCATCTGCACATTCCCTACATATTCTCTTTAGTGGAGCCTAACCTCTAGTTCTAATATAGTTCTAATTTAGTTTGCATCTCTGATATATTTTCCTGGCACTTGGGAAGGGGTGTTGTACAGATAAAATGGGTAGAAAAGTCACCCTGTTGTTTTTCATTGTCGCGGGTTATCTGAGAAGAAATAAACAAGCAACCAGAAGGAATACCAGGGATGACTTGGGAATCACAGATGTCAAGCTTGCAGCTATCAGATGCTCTTGGGATCTTTCTCAAGTAAATAGAGGTTTCTTCTCCTAAATTCTTAAGGTGCAAAGAATGATTAACTCCTTGGTATTAATTCTGGTCAAGTTTAGTATGAGACCCTAGAGGCACTTCTGAGCTTCTCCCCATCTAATAGCTCCCCAGAAAGCTGGGGGCAGCCAGGAGCAGCAGGTGCTCACCTGAAAGCTGGTCTTCTCTTGGGACTAAAGAAGGGGCACCACACTGTAGAGTGCCGACTGTGAGGTAGAACACAACTGTCTTTGGAATTCTAACTACTTTATTTTAAAACATTTTATTTAAGAAATAAATTGTATTATGTATATTTGAGGTTTATGATGGAATGTTATATATGATACATGTAGAAAGTAACATAGTTACTACAGTGAAGCAGATTAACATAGCTATCATCTCACATAGTTACTTTTTATTTTTTGACAAGAGCAGCTGAAATCTACTTATTTAGCAAAAAACCCTAATATAACACAATTTATTAAGTAGTCTGCATGTTCTACATTAGATCTCTAGACTCCTTCACCCTACATATCTGCTACTTTGTATCCTCTGACCTACATCTCCCCGTTTCTTCCTCACCACATGCTCTGCCCCTGATAACCACTTTTTCTCTATTTGAACATTTTTTTAAAAAAATTCCACATATAAGTGAGATCATGCAATATTTTTTTCTGTGTCTGGTTTATTTCATTAGCTTAAGGCCTTCCATGTCCATTCATGTTGTGGCAAATGGCAGGACCCCCTTTTTAAGGCTGAGTAATATTTCATTATATAATATATAAATATAAATGTGTTATATATTTATATATAATTTATATAAATATGATATATATTTTTATATATACATGTGATATATATTTATATAAATATTAATGTTTAAATTTTATATAAATATAAATAGTAATTTTAATATTAATATATATATCACATTTCCTTATTAATGTGTCCGTGTCCCCATGTGCATTGCAGCAATATGCACAATAGTCAAGATACGGAAACAATCTAACTACTTTTTTTTGGAACTTTTCTCCACCTGCCCCTTGGTGGCTCCCCATCCCCCAGCCCAGGAACCTGCTGTTCCCTTTAGCTCCCTGTATTCCTAGGGCTCCCACAACAAAGTGCCACAAAGCAGTTGGCTTAACATTTATTTTCTCACTGTTCTGGAGGCCCAAATCAAGGTGTCACAGGACCATACTCTTTCTGAATCCCCAGGGGAGAGTCTTTCTTGCCTCTTCCCACCTTCTGGTGTTTACTGGCTCTCCTTGGTGTCCCTCGGCTGGCAGTTGCAACTGGCCGCCTTCCATCCCTGCCTCCATTGTCATGTGGGTTCTCCCTTCATGTGTCTGTCTTCTGTAATCAGAACTTCCTGGCAGTAGGAAAAGCACCACACCAGGAGAGTCGAGAAAATAGGTGCCAATCTCATTCCTATCACATTGAGTAGCTGGGTAACTTTCATAAACTAGGTAGATCTCTCTTGTTTTTTATCTTCTAGGAACTAAAAATGATTTCTAATACTCATCTAACTATGAAATTCCGTGGAACTTTTTGCTTTGACTCTTTTGCTCAGTCTTGAATTTTTATGTGTCGTCATGTAGTCGGCCCTCTGTATCCATGGGTTCCACACCTGTGAATCCCACCAAACGCAGCTCAAAAATATTCAGAAAAAAAGAATGATTGCATCTGTATTGAAAGCATGCAGACTTTTTTCTTGTTATTATTCCCTCAACAATAGAGTATAACAACTATTTACATATCATTTGCATTGTATTAGCTATTATAAGTAATCTAAAGATGATTTAAAGTATACAGGAGGATGTACATAGGTTATATGCAAATACAACACCATTGCATATCAGGGACTTGAGTATCCATGAATTTTGGTATTTGAGGGAGGTCCTGGAACCAATTCCTCATGGATACCAGGGGATGACTGTATTAATTTTAAAACAATTTATTTTAAAATGGGTGGTGAGTGGTGGTAGAATGTAAGTAATTTTTTTCCAGTAGTGTTTACTAGTAAAGGGGAGTATTTGGGGATGCAGTAGTGCAAGTGTATCTCCCCTGATTGTTCAAGCAAGCCATGGGAGAATGTTAACAAACAGAGACCCTGGGGAGTGTAAAATTTAAAAGCAGGAAGGGAGTGAACCCACACCTACAAGCCATCTGATCTCCTACTCATATCCTACAAAAATGGTGAAGGAGGGAAGTGTGAGGTGTGAATTGCAGTCCGCATTGCCCCTTGGGTCACCCTACAGTCTAACAATGTTGGGCTTGATTGGCCATCCACAAGTGAGGGGTGATGTAAAAGCCTAATGCTTAAAAGTACAGTCTTTGGAGTCCAGTGACACAGGTTCATATTTGAACTTTGCTGCTAACTAGCTTAGGAATATGACTCTACAAGGTTATCCAATTATTCTAAGCCTCCAGTTTCTCATCTGTAAAATGGAGGTAATAATCCTATCAGAGAGTTGTCCCAAGGATTAGATAAAATGTGTAAAGCACTTAACATGGTGTTAGGCACATACTAATTGCTCACTGGCTGGCAGTTTTATCATTATTCCTGTTCCCAATTTCATTTCTACTTTGCTGTTAACAGTTAATATGAGTTATTTCCAGGCTATTAAAAAGCAATAAAAGTAGTAATACCAAAGTAGTGACATGAAAAAATATTACATAAAAAAGATACTGAATTTCATTTGGATTTAGTTCAATAGAAAATCAGAATTTTAGAGCTGGATGGAGTTTACACATTTCCATTATTTCTTACATGCAGAAACCAAGGTTCAGAGTAACTTGTCAAAAATCACATAACATATTAGAGGCAGAGTTAGGACTACAAGCCATAGCCCCTAGCTCTTATCCTAGAGTTTTGTCTGTTGCAGTAGAAATTCTGATTTCCAAGAGAAGGCAAATGAGAATAGAAAAATAGAAGCATTATTTACAATTTAGAATGTTAGAAAATATTCTAATATTCTAATCTTACTAGATCCTTGCCAGCACTATAGGGGCAGCATATTAAATAGCATCTTGATCTATGTTGACCTGTGTCTTCTAGCAGAAAGAGACATGAATAAAGCAACTACAAAATAGAAGCTGATCCTCCCTCCCTCCCTTCCTTCCTTCCCTCCTTCCTTCCTTCCCTCCTTCCTTCCTTCCTTCCTTCCTTCCTTCCTTCCTTCC
>NW_012104421.1:2674103-2694211 GCF_000951045.1 Mandrillus leucophaeus | reverse complement strand
TTCCTTCCTTCCTTCCTTCCTTCCTTCCTTCCTCCCTTCCTTCCTTCCTTCCTTCCTTCCTCTCTTCCTCTGTTCCTCTCTCCCTCTCTTCCTCTCTTCCTATTATTTCCATGAGGCTACTGGACATGACCTAATAAGAATTGCCAAATTATAGCTGCAAAATGGTTGCCAGCAGTACCATTAATTGTCCTAAATTAAGCAGATAATAAATTATTGGACTCCATGGTTAAGTGGCAAGGATGTAAGCCTTATAAACAGTATGTGTGCATTGAGCAATAAGGCCATGTCGATTTCTCAGGCACACACACAAAGCAATGAGAACAGAGTATTAGTGCTTAATTGATAATGTTAGAAAATGAAAGCTTCCCTGGAGGTGCGAAGGAAAAACACTATCATTTGTGAGGACTCATGCCATAGACTCCTGCTGGAAATTATTGGCATTAATGGCATATAAATCTGAATTCTAATACAGAGGTTATAATGTGTTTTCTGAGAAGCAAATACTGATTATATGATGGAACAGTGGGTAGAGCTTCAAATGAGAATTCCTGAGATCTGGATTTTGATGCCAGGCTTCTACTGTCTTGCTTTTTTCATAATTCTGGGTAACTCAATTTCTCAACTTGTTTTTCTCTAAGATCCCTAATTTTTAGAACAATAGTTTTCTCTACAAGGATGTGTGTGTGTGTGTGTATCTCCACAAGGATATATATGTGTGTGTATATATATACACACACACACACACACAAATATACACACATATATAAAGTTTGTATTAGTATTATGTACATATACATACACAATGTGTATATATATGCATATAGAAAGATAATTTTCTCAACTAGATTTTGTGCAAACTCTAGAAGGGTGAGAATTGTCATTTAAGATCCTAAGATTTTATGAAAAAAATGGAAATGGTGAATGAGTTTTAACAAGATCTGTGGAAGTTAAATATACACATATTAATATCTCTGAAAACATTAAAATGGTACATTATATATAATAAATGACATTTTAGGCAAAATGTCTAAACTTAGAGTTAGGCAAAACTCTAAGATATGGTCCCCTATATTTCCACCCCCTGATGTACACACCCACTATAATTGCCTTCCCTTGAGCATTGGTGGAATCTATGAATAGAATGGGATATCTGTGATTAGGTTATGTTATATGGCAAAGGTAGAAGATTTTGAAGATGAAATTATGGTCCCAAGCCAGTTGACTTTCAAATTAATCAAAAGAGACATTATTCTGAGTGTGTCTGACTTAATCAGATGAGCCCTTTAAACAGAGCATCTAGAGGTCAAAGATAAAGAAGCCAGAGACCCTCTTCCCCAAAACACCATAACTTCTACAGCTTGAAGAAGATGAAATCTGCTGATAACTATGGCTTAAAAGAGAATCCTAAGCCACAGATGATACTCCAGCCCCAGACAACACCTTCATCACAGCTTGATGAGACCTGAACAGCAGACCCTGCTAAATTGTGCCTGAATTCCTGTCCTACAAAAACTGAGATAATAAAAGTGTATTGTTTTCAGTCATAGCATTTGTGATCATTTATAATACAACCATAGACAAATTAATATAGTATCTTAATCTAGTTAGTGGGGCTGTGTGTAATGTCTCTGTGTTACTTTCCTGTAACCTCTATAACAAATCAGCACAAACTTAGTGGCTTAAAACAAAACACATTTATTATCTTACAGTTCTGGAGGTCAGAAGTCCAAAATCAGGTTCAGTGGGTTATGGTTAATGTATTAGCAGGTCTGCTTCCTTCTGAATGCTCTGAGGGGAGAATCTGTTTCCTTGCCTTCTTCAGCTTCTTGTATTCCTTGGCTTATGGTCCCCTTCTCCATCTTCAAATGGTGGGACTCTACTCTCTGCTTACATCATTACATCACCCTCTCCTCTGACTCTGACTCCTCCTGCGTCTCTCTTAAAAAGATCATTGTGGTAACATCATGCCAACTAGATAATCTAGGATAATCTTCCCATCTCAAGATATCTGATTTAATCATATCTGTAAAGTCTCTTTTGATACGTGATATTATGCTTATATATATTATATACAGATCACAATATATTATATAGATCACTATATAACCATATACATATATATGGTTTTGTCCACAGTTCCTAGATAAGAACTCCCATAACAGGGAGTTACAGTCTTTTATTATAATCCTCGGGTACTTTAGGCCTCAGAAGCAGGCCTCAGGAAACAAAATATTTGTGACCTTCTCTTGTCCTCCTTTCACCCACTCAAGGCAAGACTCTAATCTGCTTGTGAGTCATAAGACCCTCATTGCACAAAGGGTCCTGCCCCATACTCTGGAGGAAGAAATGTTGCACAGAGAGACCAAGAAGGATCTAAAGAAATAGGCGTTGCAGGGTTTACATCATACACTTCTTGTCCAATCACATTTTGACACCATTACCCATGCTTCGATCATAGATAACCTATGAAGTCTCCATGAAAGGCTTAAAGGACAGGGTCTGGGAAGCTTCCAGAGAGCTTAACAAGTGGAGGCTGGCAGAAAGGTAAAGAACAACTCATCCACCTGCCAGGAGGGTGGCACACCCTAAGTTCACAGGGACAGAAGTTCCTGTGCTTGGGACCCTTCCAGACCTTGCCCCCTGTATCTCTTCATCTGCTTGTTTATTTGTACACTTTTAAATATCCTTCATGATAAACCAGTTAGCTTAAGTAAGTGTTTCCTTGAGTTCTGTGAGCCACTCCAGCAAATTAAACCCAAAGATGGGGTTGTGGGAACCCCAGCTTGAAGACTGTTGGTCAGAAGTTCTGGAGGCCCAGACTTGTGACTGCAGCAGACACCAGCTGAGTGTCCACAGTTCAGTTCTGAGACTGTCTATTCAGAGATAGTGTTGGATCCCACAGGTTGGGGGCTTGGTTCCACAAGACCACCCACTTTTCCCCTCTAGTCATCTTCTGTGTTGATAACTGTTGTGGTGGTATGAGCAGAGGAAAAACATGGTTTGAGAGAGTTTTTCCTGAAACACCGTATAATGTAACATTTATAAATTCTGAGGATTAGAACATGGACACATTTTGGGGGGCATTATTCATCCTACCACAGTCACCCTCAAGTCTTCAAAGAGTCACATCCATTGCACATGCAAAATACATTTCCTCCATCCTGAGCTCAAAGTTCCACCATTGCACTGTTGTTTTGATCCTGAGACAATTCTTTGAGAGAAGAGTAAGGCATTGTTCATGGTAGTAATGATGGAAATGAATGGAAACCCTGAATCCCCTACCTCTTCTAATCTGCTCAAGGCTTTGGGAAACTTGCTGGCTGTGTTATTCCATTCTCACACTGTTATAAAAAACTACCTGAGACTGGGTAATTTATAAAGAGAAGAAGCTTAATTGGCCCACAGTTCTGAAGGCTGTGCAGGAAGCATAGCAGCTTCTGCTTCTGGGGTGGCCTCAGGAACCTTCCAATCATGGTGGAAGGCAAAGAGGGAGTGAGATACTTCACATGGCCAGAGAGGAGAGAGATTGGGGAGGTGCCCACACTTTTAAACAACATCTCACAAGAACTCACTATCATAACAACAGCATCAAGGAGGATGGTGTTAAACTATAAGAAATCACCTCCATAATCCAATCACCTCCCACCAGGCCCCACCTCCAACACTGGGGGTTACAATTTGATATGAGATTTGGACAGGGACATAGATCCAAACCATATCACTGGCCATGACAAATATTTGTACAGACACCCTGGGAGTATTCTCTCCACCTTTTCTTAGAAGGCATAAAGTGTGGGCTAATCAGTCTTGTTCTGAAAGTCTATTTGTAAATCCTTAGAGGGTTGCTGAGCATTAATCCTACCTTGTTCTGAGGGTCTATTCTTAGGCTATCCTAATGATCTTGCATAAAGTACAATCTTTAAGTAGCAGGCCTTTATAAACTGATTTTCGTGAAAGATTTTGCCTCTGCTGTTATTCTGTGCAAAGTGCTAGATGCTTTAGCAGTTAGCAGGAATGCTGTGCTGTGCCAAAGCACACCGCCTTTCTAACCTGAATATGCTGCCTGTGGTTTCTTTGGTTCATTTACAAACTCAATCATATGTACAATGATGGCTCCCTGAAAATATAATCAAAACAACCTGTTTATGAGACAAAGCTGAGCTTATTTTTACTATGATAAGAGTAATAAATGGTGATAAAGCAAATACTTGTACAATTGCCAGCCACTACTTTGACAGAATCTTAGTGCATCTCAGAAGACAGAGAGCAAAATTGAGACATTTATTGAGTTTTAGAGTCCTGTTTAAGGCAGGTTTTTCAGTGTGGAGGCTTGATTAGGATTGGGTAACAATCATAATATGTTAGGAATTGTGTACCCAACAAGGCAGATTTAGAGCCAAGAGGTTCAAAGGATCTTGGAGAGTAAGAAGTTTTTTCAATTGTTTGATGCCATTGATTAAAGAGTTGGACAATCTAATGTTCATTTAAAGGGCTTTTAAAGGAAGCTTCTGAAATAAATAATAAAGTTATTTGTAACTGTTATCTTTTGGGGCAAGATTTTCCTGGAATAATAAAGTCATACTGATGAAGACAGTGGCATAATAAGGTCATGTTAATGTGGACAGTAAGCTGTGTAGATACAGATGGTTTTGATTTTTACAACAAATATTTTTTGAACATGTACTAGGAAGTGGTGGAAATACAGTGGTGAATGGAAGGGACATGATAGATACTGAGAGACCACTGAGAAGACAGAAAAGTAAATAGTCGTTTATAAGAAAACTTTGGTCACATAAAATAAGATGGATGAATCTTACAAATATAATGTTGAGTAAAAAGCAGGAGCAAAATAATGCAAACAGCATAGTGCCATTTCTATAAAATGTAAAAAGAAGATCATAAGGCAACTGAACTGTATTACTTATGGATGTATACATAGGTGCTGAAAATAAAAGAAACTAATTATTACCATAGATAACAAAATAGTGACTACTTTAGGAGGGAAAGAGAATTGTGATCTTTAAAGGATGCCTGGATGGTTTTGGAGTGCCAGCGACGTTCTATTTGTTTACTTGCATTGTAATTATACAAGTATTTGCTTTAGGACAATGTGTTAAACTGTCCACGTAAGCTTATACACTTTTCTGTTTGCATGTTTATAGTTCAAAATAAAAATATTTTTAAAATAGCCAATTATATATGGTTTTATCTTGTAAGTGCTGTCATGGGAAGATTACTGAAAGACCAATTGATACCAAAGTGGTACTTTATGGAAAATTTAAATCAATATAGGAGGCAACAATTTACATTTGATAAAAGTTTCTTAAAACCTAATAAAATGATATAATTCTGTGCATATGAAAGCATCCCTTACTAAGTTCAACAATGTGTAGAGTTGAATTTACATAATTTTAATGTAATGTTTTCAATCAAACATTTTCGTGGTTGCTTGGATAAGGGAGAAGAAAAAGTCAAGGATAACAGGCTTATCAAAGGAGACATATGTTGGGATCATTGCTGGAGTAGGAAAAACAAGAGTAGTTTTGGGAGGTGAAAAGAGGATGAGTATAGTTTGGAGCATTTTGAGTTTGTTGTGCTCTTGGGATATCCAATGGAGATGTCCAATCAGCTGTTATATTTGTAGGTTTGATGTATCAGTGAAAGCTGTGAACTGGAAATAAAGAACTAGGAGTCATAATAATAAACATGATAAATTGAAAACAGAAGAATAAAAAGGGCCATGAGAAGATGAACAGGCTGACATCAGGATCAGTTCATTTTCAAAACTCGACCATATTAGTATGGGAAAGAGCATGGCCATTGCTACCTCCTTTCAGCCCTAATTTGGGCAGATAGTTGAAACAAATCCCCTATATTTTAGGGTCATGACACTTCCAGGGAGACATCATTCAGCACCACCAAGCAAGAGCAACTCCCAGGGAATACCACTGAATCACTTTATTTCTAATTTATGGCAATATAAGCATCCCCAAAATATTTATTGAGAGACTTAACTTGAATGTTACCAGTTGTTCAGGGAGCAAGAGTTTTAGAGTCTTGTTTAAGGCAAGTTTCTCAGTGTGGAGGCTTGATTAGGATTGGGTAATAATCATAATATGTTAGGATCTGTGAACCCAACAAGGCAGACTTAGAGCCAAGAGGTTCAAAGAGGTACAAGAATTGAGTGAAAATTCTAGTCAGAATGGCTATTACTAAAAAGTCAAAAAGGCTAGGTGCTGTGACTCACACCTGTAATCCCGGCACTTTGGGAGGCCGAGGTGGGTGCATTACGAGGTCAGGAGTTCAGGACTAGACTGGCAAAGATGGTGAAACCCCATCTCTACTAAAAATACAAAACATTAGCCAGGCGTGGTGTTGGGTGCCTATAATCCCAGCTACTCGGGAGACTGAAGCAGAGAATTGCTTGAACCCAGGAGATGGAGGCTGCAGTGAGCCAAGATCACACCACTGCACTCCCACCTGGGTGACAGAGTGAGACTCTGTCTCAAAAAAAAAGTCAAAAAATAACAGATGTTGGTGAGCTTGCAGAGAAAAGAGAATGCTTATACACTGTTGGTGGGAATGTAAATTAGTTCAGCCACTGTGGAAAGCAGTTTGATAATTTCTCAAAGAATTTAGAGCCACCATTTGACCCAGAAATCCCATTACTGGGTATATACCCAGAGGAAAATAGATGATTACACCAAACAGACACATGCGCTCATATATTCATTGCCACACTATTCACAATAGCAAAGACATGGAATCAACCTAGATGCCCATCAACGGTGGATTAGATAAAGAAAATGTGGTACATATACACTGTGGAATTCTATGCAGCCATAAAAAAGAATGTAATGATGTCCTTTGCAGCAACATGGATAAAGCTGGAGGCCATAAACCTGACTGAATTAATGCAGGAACAGAAAACAAAATACTGCATGTTCTCGCTTACAAGTGGGAGCTAAACATTGAGTACACCTGGACATAAACATGGGCAAAATAGATACTGTGGACTACTAGATGGGAGAAGGAGAGACAGTGTGAGTAGAAAAATTACCTATTGGGTACTATGCTCCTTACCTGGGAGTGTACCCATGTGAAAAACCTGCACATGCACACCTGTATCTAAAATAAAAGTTGAAAAAAAATTTAAAAATCAGACATAGAAGTAAAATAACACAGGAGGATATGGTCACCACAGACTATGAAGACCAAGTCTTCTTATCTTCCTAAGGGCCTTGCTTTCTTTTAGCCCCATGCTGTCACTAGTGTTTGATGCAAGCATCGTGGGACATCATGGAGAGTTCAAATTATGTTTAAAATATCATGTAATAGTTCTCTGAAACCCTTTTTTTGGAAGTTTAATGGAATACATTATAACTAAACAGTTTAAGAAGGCAAAGAAACGAATGATACATTTGACAAAGATTTTAAAACCTGCTAAAATCTAAAATAACATCTGAGTGTTTAATAAAAGGAAAACCTTTGATATATAAAAATACCATCTAGAACAAACTGTTTCCTGAGACTTCAAAACTGTACACATTTTCCTGTTATCACTTTTATTATTGATATGTTTCAAGTGAGTATGTTAAGTGGCTTGGAAATATATGAATGATTTCCTCAATGTCTTCTTTTCCTTGGTATGTGGGGACCGAGTTCACTCCAAACAATTAGGCTTTGAGATCAATTCAACAGAAACAAGTCATTACCTGTTGCTTTAAATAAGAGTTTAAAAAGCTTTTAGAAACCTTGGGACTCAAAAACACTGCCTAAGTCATTTTGCTGAGGGGAGGCAGTGAGTGAGGGTGGGCTATTTTTATTTCCAAAACTATATTTCTTTACAAAGGATTCACTCCTAGGAGTCCTTTTTAAGCTGGGCAACTTCCCTGAACTAAAATACCATTTAATTAATACCCATGTTCCATAAATTTTTTATGCTTCCATTTTGCAAAGAAAGATAAATATGTCACAAAGCTGGGCTGTGCAGATGGACAGAATTCTCTTAAAGTAGGTCCTTAAAAAGTGGAATATGGATATAGACACAGAGTGAGACAGTCAAGTGTCAAAAGAAATCTGTCGGCTTTTTAGCAGTTGAATAATTCAGAAGATGTGCATTAAGCCAACTTCTTAATTTCCCGTTTCCCCCCTTTCTAATTCTTTCCTTTTCATCCTGTGATCTTCTCTCTCCCTCAAAGCTATTTGTTGCAGAGATGCCCTGGAAAGCAGGTGGTCTTCCTTACATGACAGCATCTGCTGCTCAGAATGAGAGCCTGAAGATCTAAAGGCAAAGGAAATGCAACCGCAGTCCTATAAATGCCTGTTTAAAAATAGCCTTGTTTTTTATTATTTTTTGTTGAATCAACTGGAACATTTTTATTGTTCACAATAAAGCAAATTGTCTAAAGGCAATGATCCTCCCCCCTTTATATTTCTGATACTAGGGTTTGTTTTATTCCCAGTCATTTACTGGATCAGGTTTCTTCCCTAAGATTTTACAAATGGTGTGGGTGGCTGCAAACCCTCTGAAGGTTTTCTAAAGCCATTTGTTAATAATATCCTCTCAGCATTGACTCCAGCCTTTATAGTAGTGATTGTTAGTGAAGCTTCAAGGGCACGGTGGTGTGTTTTTATTCTTCTAGCCCTTGGGGAGAAAAGAATTCCCAGGAGGACTTTTGGCTGGCTTATTATCATCCAGAAACAAGAAATCAGAAAGCCTAAGCTAAAAGGCTGAACATGTTTTTAAACTATTTAAACATGATTGGACAGTGTGGCATATGTAATAAAAAAAGAACAGGGGTTCAGGGCTCATATGGACCTAAATTTAAATCCCATATCTGCTACTTACTAAATGTATAACACTGATCACTCAAGATTTTAAACCTTAGATTCTTACCTGTATATAGGAATAATGTATAAGATTAGCTGTTTTACCGGCAAAAAAGATTTTTGAACCCGTTTCTTGTAGGTATAACAATGTAGGTTATAACAATGCCCATGTCACAGTGTTGCTGGAAGTACTAAATAAAAGTACCTAATATTGCTTGTCACGTGGGCCCTTGAGAAACCTTAGCTTCCTGTGAGGGTCACCTCCCCTTTCTCTCTCCATTCCTCTGTCCGGTCCACATCAAAATCCACAGGCATTTACAGGATATTGGGACTGGCATTCTTACTCTATCCTCTGCCTTTTATGGGGAAAATCTGGATGAGACAGGAACCTGTCCCAGCCTGTTATGCTGTTGAAGTGAACTTTGATTCACAAGAGAGACCTTTGTCTTGTCTGGGAGACTGCTAGAAGCAGGGTCTATCTCAGACCCCACTCTTACGCAGAGAGGAAGTGGGGCCACTCGGTTTGGCAGAAGATATTTCCTCTTTGAACCCCTGCCCAATCTGTCCTTTTCTGGTTTTCCCCAGAGCTATGAAATGTGATAGTGAGCTGTAGGATTCATTGTTTTAGGACCATGAAACGAATGTTTGGGGTTTGAGAATACAAACGGTCCTCACATGTCTCCAGCAGCTCATCGGTTGGATACCAGTTTTGGAATCACACAAATAGCTGGTAATGAAGGTTATTTGCTCACATTTTGTTCTCGCTACTCACTTTCACCTGCCTCTCCCTCTTCTCCTCTAGGCTGGTATCACTTCCCTGCCCCAGGATGACTGGCAGTCACATCAACTGTCATTCCAGTGGGATTCTCACAGTGGGCTCTTTGGGTGCATTGAACAGTTCCATGAAACATGTCTTCATGGAATCATATGCATATTGTATGCCTTTTATTCTCTTTAATCTCCTGGCTCTTCCTGATTTCTGCTTTCGGCTTCAGTGCTGGGTGCTTGAGATGTCAGTTGGCCATGAAAGGTAGCCCCTATCTAAATACCTAATGCAGTAAAGGATAATTATCATATCCCTCAGTTGTGATCCCATTTACATTTTCAATGGGGAAGTCAGAGAATTAGACAGCTGATTTGAAGAGAGTATAATTAAGTGCTACAATAAAAGTAAGCACAGTAGCCCGTGTAAATAACAACCTAATCTGAACTTTTTTCTTGGCTTTTTATCCCTTAAAAAATTAAACAAAAAATGTACAGCTTTATTGGGCAATAATTTATTTACTGTAAGTTATAATTCAATAATTTTAAATAAATTTATAAAGATGTGCAAACCCCAAGCACAATCTGATTTTAGAACGTTTCCATTTTAGAACTTTTCTCTGAGTTCCCCACGAACCTGTTGGCAATGAATACCCACTCGCACACTCACAGCCCCAGCAACCATTGATCTATTCTCTGTCTTTATAAATTTGCATTTTTGTGCATTTCCTGTACATGGAATCATACAGTATGTATCCTTGTGGATCTCACTTTTTTTCATTTACCACATTTTTGAGGTCCATCGATATTTTAACATGTATCAGTGTTTGCATTCCTTTAAATTGCTGACAAATATTCCATTATATGGATATACCACATTTATTCATTTATCAGATTGTTAGACACTTGGATTATTTGTAGTTTGGGGCTAGTAAGGTAAGGCTGCTATGAATACTTAGGTTCAAATCTTTGTGCATATATTTTTATTTCTCAGGTAGATTCTTAAGAGTAGAATTGCTGGGTTCTTTGGTAAGTTTATGTGTAACTTTAAGAAACTGCTGAACTGCTTTGGATAGTGGATGTACCACTTTACATTTCCACAAGCAATTGATAAGGATGCCATTATTTCACATACCATTTTAGTTGATATGCAGTGGTAACTTCCTGTGGTTTTAGTTTCCTTAATGACTAATGATGTCAAGCACTTTTAAATATACTTGTTAGCCATTCACATGTTGTTTTGCTCACTTTCTAATTGGATTGTATTTCTACTATTGAGCTTTAAGAGTTATTTATATATCTAGATATAAGTCTTTTATTTTTATTTATTTTTTCGAGAGAAGGTGTCTCTCTGTCATGCAGGCTAAGGTGCAGTGGTGCAATCATAGCTCACTGCTACCTTGAACTTTTGGGCTCAAGTGGTCCTCCCAGTTCAGCCCCCGTAGTAGGTAAGACTACAGGCATGTGCCACCACGCCTCGGTATTTTTTTTTTTTCTTTTTGGAGAGATGCTGGTGTTGAACTCCTGGCCTCAAGCAATCCTCCTGCCTTATCCTCCCAAAGCACTGGGATTACAGGTATGAGCCAGCATGCTCAGCCTAGATACAAGGCTTTTATGAGATATATGATTTGCAAATATTTTCATCCACTCTGTGGGTTGCCCTTTCATTTCCTTAATGGTGTCTTTTGAAGCACTCTTAATTTTTATGAAGTCCAGTTTATCAGGTAATTTTTTAATGGCTTTTGCTTTGGTTTTAACCTAAGAACTCCTTGACTAACCAAAGGCCATAAAAATCTTCTCCTGTATTTTCTTCCAGATGTTTTATGCTTTTAATTATTGCATTGATATTGATGATCCATTTTGAATTAAAGTTTATATGTGGTGCTAGCACAACAATCTATTGAAAAGACTATCCTTTTCTCATTGAATTGTCTTGGTGCTTTTGTTAAAAATCAATTGACCGGCTGAGTGCAGTGGCTCATGCCTGTAATCCCAGCACTTTGGGAGGCTGAGGCAGGTGGCTTACTTGAGGTCAGGAGCTCAAGACCAGCCTGGCCAATATGGTGAAACCCCATCTCTGCTAAAAATACAAAAATTAGCTGGGTATGGTGGCACATGCCTGTAATTCCAGCTACTTGGGAGGCTGAGGCAGGAGAATCACTTGAACCAAGGAGGTGGATGTTACGGTGAGCCAAGATTGTGCACCGCCGCATTCCAGCCCGGGCAACAGAGCAAGACTCTGTCTCAAAAATAAATAAATAAATAAATAAATTCACCATAAACATAAGACATATTTCTAGACTTCTGTTCCACTGATCCATATAGGTCTATCCTTATATGAATACCACACTATCTAGATACCGTAGCTTTATAGTAAGTACACTTTGGTTTTCTTCAAAATTGCTTTATTTTAGATCTTTTGCATTGCCATTTAAATATTAGAATTATCTTGTCAATTTTTATAATAAATCCTTGAATTTTATAATCCATAAACATGGAATGTCTTTCCATTTACGGATGTATTTTTAAATTACTTTCAGCAATGCTTTGTAGTTTTCAGTATACAAATCCTGAGTTTCTTTTCTTAAATGTACAGTTAAGTATTTTATTCTGTTTCATTTTTGTAAATGAAATTATTTTTTTAAATTTACTTTCTGGTTATTTGCTATAAGTTCATAGAAATACAATTAAGTTTTGCATATTGATCTTGTAACTTGTGACCTTACTAAAATCATTATAGTAGCTCCACATTGTGTGTGTGTGTTCTCTAAGAATTTCTACATGTCACCTGCAAATATAGTTTACTTCTTTCTTTCTAATCTAGTTGTCTTCAATTTCTTAGGCGCACAGTTTTCTTTCACCATTAAGTATGTTAGCCGAGAATTTTTCATGGATACCCTTTACCAAGTTGGAAAAGTTCCCTTCTATTCCTGGTTTGTTGAGAGATTTTCATCATGAATCAGTGCTGAGTTTTGTTGAATGTTTTTTCTGCCTCTCCTAGATAGCCATATGGGTTTTGTCCTTTACTACGTTACAATGGTATATAAAAGTAATTGATTTTCATATATTAAGGCAATGTTACATTCCTAGGACGAGTTCCACTTGGTCTTAATAATAATCCTTGTTATATGTTTCTGAATTTGGTTTGCTAATATTTTAAGGATTTTTGCATCTATGTTTATGAGAAATATTGAACTATAGTTTTCCTGTGATATCTCTGTCTGACTTTGGTATCAGGAATAAAGCTGGCTTTTTGGAATGGGTTAAAAAATGTTCACTTCTCTTCTATTTTTTGGGAGAGTTTGAAAAAGATTGATGTTTTTCTTCTTTAAATGTTTGGTAAAATTCACCAGCAAAGCCATCTGGTCCTGAGCTCTTTTTTGTTGAATGGATTTTTTTTTTATTACTAGTTCAATTTCTGTACTTGTTATAAGTCTGTTCTGATTTTGTATTTCTTCATGAGCAAATTTTGATCATTTGTATGTTTTCAGGAATTTGTCCATTTCATCTAGGTTATCCAACTTGTTCACTTACAGTTATTCATAGTATTCTCTTATAATCCTTTTTATTTCTGTAAGATCAGTAATCATGTCTCCATCTTTATTTCTGCTTTTAGTGATTTGCACCTTCTCTCCCTTTTTTCTTAGTGAACTTACCTAAATGTGTGGCAAACTTGTTAGTCTTTTCAAACAACCAACTTTTGATTTCATTGATTTTCTCTATTGTTTTTCTAGTCTCCATTTCACTTATCTCTGCTCTAATTTTCATTCTTTCCTTCCCTCTGCTAGGTTTGGTTTTAGTTTGAACTTCTTCTAGTTCTCTAAGGTGTAAAATAGGGTTATCAATTTGTGAGAGATCTTTCTTCTTTTTAATATAGGCACTTACAGCTTGTTATAAATTTAACTCTGAGCACTGTGGTTACTGCATCTTGTAAGTTTTGGTATGCTATGTTTTCATTTTCATTTATCTCAAAGTATTTTCTAATTGCCTTGTAACTTATTTTCTGCCCAATTTAAAGAGTATATTGTTTAATTTCTAAATATTTGTGAATTTTCCAGTTTTCCTTATGTTATTGATTTCTAATTGTTTTATTCCATTGTGGTTGAAAAAGATATTTTGTAAGATTTCAATCTTTTAAAATTTATGGAGACTTGTTTAATGGTTTAGTATATGGTCCATCCTGGAGAATATTCCATGTAGACATGAGAAGAATGTATATTCTGCTGTTGTTAAATGGAGTTTTCTATGTATGTCAATTAGGTCTAGCTGGCTTATACTATTACTCAAGTTGTCTGTATCCTTGCTGATCTTCTCTCTAAATGTTCTCTTGTTTCCCTCTTATGAGGACCCTTGTGAATACACTGGGCCAAGCTGGATAATCCAGGATAATCTTCCCATCTTGGAATTCTTAATCACATCTGCAAAGTCCCTTTTTACCTTTTAAGGGAAGATATTTACAAATTCCAGGGATTAGGAAGTGGACATCTTTAGGATGCCATTATTCAGCCTCTCACATTAACTATATAGTCTTGTCTTAAATACTTATCTTCCATCAATGCACTCACTAACTGCAGGGTAGGACAGGATTAACTCAGAAATAGGGAGAAGAGTGTGCAACTACAATAGCATGGGGGCAAAACACAGTATCAAAGTAGCATTTTGAAGCATTCCAAAACTGAATGATGGATGTTACTCTATCAGAATAAAAGAGGGCCTCAACTTACAGGACAATGGAAATCAGGGTGGAAAACTGTACATATGTATGTATGTATGTGTTTTGTTAGGGACAGGATCTCACTCTGTTGCCCAGAAGAGAGTATAATGGCTCAATCATAGCTCACTGCAGCCTTGAACTCCTGGGTCAAGTGATCCTCCCAAAGTGCTAAGATTACAGATGTGAGTCTCTACATGCAGCCTGTACTTGATATATTTATTGTATTTAATATGATTTGGCAAGAGGTTTTACATGGGGGAGTCATTGTTACTTATGCTCCAATGTAGAGAAAATTTGAGTCTTTCCCAAATATTTGTGTTTTTGTTTTTGTTGTGTGTGTGTGTGTGTGTGTGTGTGTGTGTGTGTGTGTGTGTGTGTGAAGGGCATGGGTTTGTATCAGAAGCATACTTTGAGCCTCCGGATATGAGTTTTATGATATAGTTTTCATCCCCAATAGTAATAGTTATGGGTTTATTCCTCTGTGTGTCACACAAAATATGCTTCACAGTGGGGAGATTTTATAAATTAGGGTTATGTTTTCCACTGGGGTCTTTGTAATGAATTTTAAAAAATTTGTTGGTTCATCTTTATTTGTGTGACTTATATTATGTCTAGCTTGAAAGACCTTGATCTGACTTCTATTCAATTAAGTTTTATGGCTTTGTACTCCACAGCCAAACCATAACTATAAACCTACAAGAAAAGTTATGGCTAAAAGAAAGAACATCACAACATGTTAACTGCCCTCTTTCCATCATTTAGAAATCTCCAGTTGAGTGCCAGGAAGTTTCTGACCAGTGAGTTCAATGTTAAATGTTGATGCTCCTTTGTTAGACTTTATTTTAAAGTTTTTTTGTTTGTTCGTTTGTTTTCCAAAGAAAGGGCTTCTGAAGGATAACCACAAAATCCAGTGGAAAATAACATGGGAATAGTTTTTATAGCCTACTGAACTGTAGTCAGATGATGTAGTTTCATATCATGGTTCTGATACTTACAACTTGACCTTGTAAAAGTCAAATAATCTCTATGAGCCTCAGTTTTCTCACCTGTAAAATGAAGATAATATCTACCTCACACAGTTTTAAGAGTTACTAGAATGTGCTTTGAAAAGTGTTACATATTAAACAAATGAAATGGGATTACTACTACTTTTAAGTAGAAGAGGAACCTCTGCATCTTGAATAGTAATAATAGACTTGCAGATAGGTAAATTTTCATCATTAAGAATGAATGTATTTGATGAGAACAAGTACTCCATCTAAGGGCTTGAGAGGTTTCAAATATCTAGATCATGAGGCTGATGGGACAAATGTGAACACTTTGTTTCTATTTATCTGCATGTAAGCAAGTGGAGTTTTCTCTCCATTTTTTAGCCACAGCTCCAACTCTGACCAGCCATCTCACAAATAATTGGTGTCTGGTTAGGAAAGACTACGTAAATATGATAAATCTACCCTTACTACAGGAAAAAGGAGTTGAAGACACACGCTCCTTTATTGATAGGTCAGATGTGCCTAGTTTACATCAGTAAAACAAAATACTTGTCCAGGTACATCAAAAGAGTAGGGAATGGGTTACTAATATTTAGAAAGAATTATTTAATAACATAATGAGCATCACATGCTCAAATTTAGTTTTTTTTAAAAAAATGATAGTTTTAGGGATAGCATGAGTAGTTCAGAGAGAATTTCACTGAGAATATGAACCTCTGGTCCAATATTTGTGAATATATATGTGATGTGTGCATGTGCACATGCACTCACACACACATATACACACTTGGAGTTCAATCAAGTGAACAAAAAAAATACTTGGGAATTTAAAAATTATGTCTGCACTTACCACTCTGGGTTTGAAATAAAACTAATGCTTTAGGGAGAGAGAATTTCTCCCACTATTACCCAAGAAGAGTTAAGGAAAATATCTCTCTTCAAACAATTTAAAATAATTGAGCGAATGCAATGGTGTAAAGAGAGGGGTTTTTAAAAATTTTATTTTGAGAAAGGAGAAGCAAAAGAAAAATATAACTCCTTTGTTCATTAGTGTCATTCAAGAGCATGGAGATGCATATATCACTTTCCCTACATTACATTGCTGGATTGTAGCCCTATGACCACATCTGCGTATCTGTTGGTCTTGATACCATACAATCAAGCTTCAAAGACCAAAAGGGGATTGAGTTGGCAGAGATCAGGTCATATGCCCTTGCTTTGGTTGCCAGCAGATGCAATAGTGAAAGGTAAGAATCTGATTTCCACTGAGATTTATTCAACAGGGAATTCACACAGATTAGGAAAACTTTTTGATACCGAGGAGCTAAAAAAAATTCTACTGCTTATTACATAATTAATTCATTAAGAAAAGCTGTGTACTGAAGATGATCAACACTGTAAGAACTTCGGATTATTAATCCAAACATGTGTTGGTCATTCACAGGATTCAAAACAGAACCTTTTGTGGTAGATTGTATTTTGCAGATGGTCACAATATCTCCCATCCCACATCTTTGTCTAACAATGTGACTTTGATTTCCCCTCCTCAATGGGGGAGTTTCTTTTCACTCCCTTTGAATCTGAAAAATATAGTCATTTATGTATTTTATTGTTTATAATAGTCTTCTATACGGCCATTCACCAATTTATTCATGAATATATACATGTACACACACGCAGTGCTCAATTTCCCTTTTGTTTCTTGGGAAAAATGGACACTATCAGCAAATGCCAGGCTCTCTGCTAAATATATAAGCTCATTTAAATCTCACAACTTCTCATGTGATAGGTACTATTACCATTTTACATATGATCTTTGTGAGGCAGATGTCTTCTAGAACATGTTAGGTTCTTATTAGAATTTGTATGGTAAACTTCAATTTCTAAGGTTTCAAATACTCCACACATCTGCTATTTCTGCCATAGCATAGCTGTATAGTGGAGCAGTAAGAACATGAACTTTGGAGCTGGTATGTTTGTTTATTTATTTATTTATTTATTTATTTAATTTTTTATATTTTGGAGACAGAGTCTTGCTCTGTCACCCAGGCTGGAGTACAGTGATGCCATCTCGCCTCACTGCATCCTCTGCATCCCAGGTTCAAGTGATTCTCCTGCCTCAGCCTCCCTAAGTAGCTGGGATTACAGGGGCCCACCACCACGCCTGGCTACTATTTGTATTTTTAGTAGAGATGGGGTTTCACCATGTTGCCCAGGGTGGTCTTGAACTCCTGAGCTCAGACAATGCTCCCACCTCGGCCTCCCAAAGTGCTAGGATTTAGGCGTGAACTACCGCGCCTGGCCTGTTATGTCTAAGTTCAAATCCTGACACTACCCCTTAACATGTGTGACCATGTGCAAATCACTTAATCTTACTGTGCCCCGGTTTTCTCATCTAAAAGTTATGGATAATAGTAGTTACCCCTATTGAAGAGTTGTTATGAAATTTACACCCCCTACTAAACAGTTGTCATGAAAATTATACTTAATATTTGTGAGATGCTTTGGACAGTGCCTGTCAAGTAGTTAAGCACTATATTTATGATTACTAGATAAAATGTTAAAAATAAAATAAGACGGCTGGGCGCGGTGGCTCAAGTCTGTAATCCCAGCACTTTGGGAGGCCGAGACGGGTGGATCACGAGGTCAGGAGATTGAGACCATCCTGGCTAACACGGTGAAACCCCGTCTCTACTAAAAAATACAAAAAACTAGCCAGGCGAGGTGGCGGGCGCCTGTAGTCCCAGCTACTCGGGAGGCTGAGGCAGGAGAAAGGCGTGAACCTGGGAGGCGGAGCTTGCAGTGAGCTGAGATCCGGCCACTGTACTCCAGCCTGGGCGACAGAGCGAGACTCTGTCTCAAAAAAAATAAATAAAATAAAATAAAATAAAATAAAATAAAATAAAATAAAATAAGACATAATTTAATTTCTCCCTTATACCAAGGATTTCTCTTCAATTTTGCCCAAATTTTAATTTTGTGAATTACCTAATGAAACATTTTGCAGAAGTAAAGACTTTTTTGTGCTCCCGTGAGAGCACTAGATCTGTAGCTATTTATTTAACTGGTTCATTCTGGGATGGTAAAGGTCTTCACGCAGCAAGGAGATGTGTAGATGGATGGAAAGGAGTTTTATGAGCACTCGAGCCTGTCTGAATGTTCGTATCTATACATTCCTGCCCCTCAAATATCTCCTTTTTTGTTTGCCATACTCGCAACTGATATAATTATATTGTCTTTAGCAGAATGCTTCAAAATGTGGTATAGGTAAACAGAATGACACTAATTCACCAAAGTAGCTAAAGGAAAACTATTTAAAGGATTATGTCTTCACTTGTTTTTTTATGATTGAGGGCATCATTACTAAGTTAATGCAATTATGAAGGTGGAGGAGGCAACATTAATCAGAGTGGCTGACTGTTCTATCTACTGGGTATCTATTTACTTATGTAATTTAATGCATCATACTAATTCCTCACCATGTTAGAATTGTATTAGTCTTGGTCACATATTTTGTGCAGTGCAATTGGAGATTTCAGTGCATTCACACAGCTTTACCCTATTAGGCACTGGCTTTGCTCTCTCAAGATCTCTACTAAACTGAGGGATCTAAGCTATAAGAATGCAAAGGCATAAGAATTATATAATGGACTGTGAAAACTCAGGAAGGAAACATGGGAGGGGGGTGAGGTATAAAAAAACTACACTTTGGGTACCAGTGTACACTGCTTGGGTGATGGGTGCGCCAAAATCTCAGAAATCATCACTAAGCGACCAGGCATAATGGCTCATGCCTGTAACTCCGGCACTTTGGGAGACCAAGGCGGGTGAATCACTTGAGGTCAGGAGTTTGAGACCATCCCTGTCTCTTATACACATCTAGATGTGTATAAGAGACAGGAAGTCACAATCTCGACTTCCACTCACCCACAACTCCACCTCTCCAGCAAAAAAGAAAAAGAAAAGAAAACCAGAAATCACCATTAGAGAACTTTTCCAGGCAACCAAACACCACCTGTTCCCCCAAAACTATTGAAATAAAAATAAAAATTAAAATTAAATAAAGACCCCTACCAAACTGACGCAGACTAAGCAGCAAAAGGCGCAGACTATGGGGATTCCATTCAGGACAACAGGTAAGAGTCAAGTAGAGGAAAGCATTAAACTGCTCATGCACATGCAGTGCCAGATGGACCTAAACATGTATACACTGGGGAATTGGAAAGCAGCTAATGTGGCTGTAGAAAACTCAGATAGGAGTATCTTGGTCTGTTTGGACAGCTATTACAAAATACCATTCACGGGGTGGCTTCTAAGCGACAGAAATTTATTTCTCATATTTCTGGAGGCTGGAAAGTGCAAGATCTAGACCCCGGCAGATTCGTTATTTGGTGAGGGCCTGCTTCCTGGTTCATAAACAGCCATCTTTTTGCTGTAAACCTCCATAATGGAAGGAGTAAGGGAGGTCTCTGGGGTCTCTTTTATAAGGTCATAATCTCATTCATCAGGGCTCCACCCTCATGACCTCATCATCCCCAAAGACTCCACCTCCAAATACCATCACATTGAGATTTCGGCTTCAACATATGAATTTTCGGGGGTGGGAGAGGGAGAGTGGAAACAAATATTCATGGTAGGAAGGAGAAAAAAGACTAGAAACGGCCGGGCGCGGTGACTCAAGCCTGTAATCCCAGCACTTTGGGAGGCCAAGAAGGGCGGATCACAAGGTCAGGAGATTGAGACCATCCTGGCTAACCCGGTGAAACCCCGTCTCTACTAAAAAATACAAAAAACTAGCCGGGCGAGGT
>NW_012104421.1:2641657-2673983 GCF_000951045.1 Mandrillus leucophaeus | reverse complement strand
TACAAACGAAGATCAGAGCAAGGAAATAAAGTAAAACGGAGAGCATCTTTGTGAAGAGAGTGAAAAGCAAGGCAAACAAAAGGGAGGAAAATGCAAATGGACAAAAAGTTGCCCTCGCCTCAAAGCTTGTTTTATGCCCCTCTATTGTGGCACTTTCACAATGTGTTGGAAATCTCTGGTTATATAGCCCTCCAGGGAGGTAGCACAGGCAGGGCAGAGTAGTGGTCAACAGATAGCTATTTATAGAATAACTGGATGAAGCAGAAGGATAAATAGGGATTTAGAATAACAAAGGAAAACGTAGAAGCAAGCAGAGGAAAGTGAAGTTGACAAGAAATCAACAAACACATCATTACTAACCAGAATATTAGAGACAAGATGCTATCAAGAATTAGGAAAGCCTCTCTTCCCTGATTTGTCATATCTCAGTCAGTTTCAAATACTTTATATTCAATGAAACCCAAATACTGAGTTCCTGCTTTTAAAAAAGTGGAGATAGAGAGGATGAAATACATATGTTTCTGATTCGTTTACACAAAACTCATTGAAATTCAGCTTAGCATAGGGCGATTAGATGTCATATATGCCAATGCACACATAATAGTTTTAAGTCATTTTTGATGCCCCAGGAAGTCTCTAAGAATAAACAACATCAAGTCCCAAAGGCCTAAGAGTGCAGTCTGAAAGAAAGAAACCAAAAATATCTGAATAAGGGTCTACATTTCCAAATTTAACAGTCTGCTGTGAAGAATCCAAGGATATCTTATGATGCCCAGGATCCCAGGAAATAGCAGTCAGGGCTTGACAATTGGAGAATAGGTAGAGTCCTCACCAGCAATGTTGTGAGGAAATGGAAATAAAATGAAATGAAACAAAATCCAAATGGAGGAGACAATGAGGCTCTATCTGAAAATAACTGAAGATGGACTGAAGCAAGAAAAAGAAAACCCATGGAGAAAATGGGAACAGAGAAGATCAAGGAGTTAGAAACAAACCGAACCTGCAAAGAATAAAGTTTTACAACTACAGTGTTAACTGGGTGCAATTGTTCCTTATTTCAGTGCCTCATTGTATTTTATACACTGGTTCAGTCACAGTCAGTGCAGTGACACACTGTCCATAACCCCAAAGGAGAAGATGACAGAGAATGTCTTTGCCATCTAGTAGCTTCCATCTTAGTTGAAGGAGAAAGGCCATGAACTCATAAAAGGGGAGTTGGGATTCTGGTTTCAGCAAATGCAAAAGTGACAATGCTGTTTACTGAGATGAGAGAAGAGTGGATATGTTAAGTGTGAGATGGCTGAGCTATATCCAAGTGGAAATGTTAAGGAAGCAATTGAATATATACATTTGGGCATCACCAACATATCTAATCTGCAATATTGAAACCTTGAGGGTAGTTGAATACTCTGAATAATAAAGCTAATATATATTGAATGTTTCAATGTTCCAGGAACTATTTTAAGCACTTGATATGGATTATCTCATTAATCTGTGAGATAATCCATAATTAAACTGTCCTGTGAACTAGAAACAATTATTATCCAGAGTTTACATATGAGAAAACAGGGGATTAAAGGATTCTTCTCAGTAAAACTAAACCAGCCCAGAGAAAAGACCATTGACAATGACATTAGGGGTCCCTTGGGAACCATGAAAGCCCTGCCTCCTATACTTGGAGCTTGAAACCAGCTCTCTAGTGTTTGAGTCCTAAATATTAACAGCTTACCAAGGATCACCACACATTTCAGAAAACCTTTGAAATGATATGCACAGACCAAGACAGGCAAATGGAAGGTGGGGTTGGGAGCAAGCACGTACGCGCGCGCGAACACACACACACACACACATACACACACACACAAACACCTCACAGTAACACAGTAACAGAGAGGGAGAATGCCTTTGTCTTAATTTATGGCTCACTGTATGGTAACTTTTAGAAAATTTCAATGTATGCTCAACTAGAATACACTATTGTAATTGTTGGGCGTACTGTTCTCTGTATGTCCATGATATCAAGTTTGCTAATCATGTTATTAACATCTTCTCTATCCACGCTGACTTTTTCTCTGTTCTATCAAATACTAAGATATATAAAATGTCCCAGTATCATGATTATTATCTGTTTCTTCTTGTACTTCTGTCAATTTTCCTTTATATATTCTAAAGATTTATGTTAGGTTTACCAAAAGATTAAATCTTTAATATGATTTAAGGCATTATAATTATGAAATGACCCTCTTTGTTTTCAGTAAACTTTTTGCTTGATATTAATATTATTGTTTTGATTAGTGTTTGCATGATATATCTTTTCCTATTCTTTTATATTTAAACTATATCCTGTTTTCATTGTGTTACTTGTTAACAAAATATTGTTGAATCTTGTGTTTTTATCTAGTCTGACAATCTTTGTCTTTTACCTGGTACATTTAGTTCACTTAATATAATTAGTGATATATTTGGGCTTAGATCTACCATCTCACTATGTACCTTCTAATGTTTCTTCTTTTACATACTTTTTCTTTTATTCCCTTATTTTGATTATTCACCATTTTTTCTAGTTTTTTTCTATTAATTTGAAAGTCATATACCCTTTAATTATTTTTTAATTCAGGTTGTTCTTCCCCTTTTTCCAATCATGACATCATTACAACAGACAGTAAAACACAAAGCAATTGATTAGGCTACAGCTTTATATTAGTTGCATCCCCAATTGTGTGTTGTGAGTGAAAATTTTAAGTCAGACCCAACATTATGTAAAACCAGGCTCCAATATTTACTTACTGTACTATGCTGGGTAGTGTATTCATGTCACTGAGTTTCTTCACCTACCAAATAGAGTTGATATATCTTTATAACCTTGAACCCTATAATAAACTTACGGAGTTGATGTGAGGATAAAGTCATATGATGTTCAAAAAGCATCAAACACTGATCCTAACATATAATAAGCATGAGGTCTCTATTGCTGTTTTTCTAAGCTTCGCCATATTGAAAGACATTATAGATTCTTAGAGTCAAGTAGACTTGGAAAGTTAAATTGTCTTGCTAATGGATGGCTTTATTTATCTATTTGAGACACAGTCTTGCTCTGTCATCCAGGCTAGAGTGCAGTGGCACGATCTGGGCTCACTGTAACCTCCACCTCCCGGGTTCAAGCGATGCTCATGCTTCAGCCTCCCAAGTAGCTGGGATTATAAGCACGCACCACCATACCTGGCTAATTAATCTTTAATTATTTATTTATTTATTTTAGTAGAGATGGGATTTCATCATGTCGGCCAGGCTGGTTGGTTTTATTTATTTTACGTTGATTCAATTAGCTTCAAATTCAGAAAGTGGTAATTCTGATGTTGAAACCAAGTTATCTCTGTGCATGTATGTTTGGTGGGGCAGTGGGGGGCAGTTCTTGGCTTGTTGATAACAGATACATTTCATACCCTTTTCCTGCTCTGCTCCAGTCCATAGGGTGACTAACACCTGAAAGCTGTATTTCCCTGTGTCCTAGTTTCTTGCTAGGTTTAACCAATGGGACACACCAGCAAGCTTATGGGCAGAGGGAAGGAAGAAGTGAGTTGTTTTTCCCTTTTCACTTCACATCTGGGCCCATCTTCCTGAGTGGCTGTGTCTGTTCCATTGCGCTAACTTCCTCTGTAACAGATGTAGTGCATTTCTAGCTTATACCTAGTGATTTCTGCCAAAACTCCCTTAATCCCTCTAGTTTATGGGTGACAATAGCTTCCTGATGTTGCTAAACCTTTGGGTTGCCTCTATGTCCCCTCTATGTGATTTCTTAAGTATTTTATCATCTTTGTTACCAGTCACCTGGGTTAAGTGTTTTCTTTTGTAAATACTTAGAGTAGCTTTTTCTAGTTTGACCATGACTGAAACAATGTGAGTGATTGGTTGTGTGTGAGTGTGTCAGTGTTTGTACTTAGGGGTGAATTAAAGTAGGGTGTCACCTACTTTAGTGACTGTGGTTTCCTATGCACATCCAAAAATGGTAACTAAACTATGAGCTAGCTAGATACTCCAAGAAAAAAAAAAAGTTCGTTGGAGTCACCCAATAACTTAATGCACTCACCTAGTGGAGTGTTACACTATGAATTATATGGACACTTTCATAGTTGTTCAAACATAGAGTCATTGATGGATTGATGTGATGGTTCTGGTACAATAACCATTACAAAATAGAAAAGAATCCCTTTCCTGTTTGGGCTACTTCCTCATTCTGAGAGAAAATAGAGTTTGCTGCCATCTTAATACCTTGTCTGTTGCTAGATAAGCCAAGGGAAGCCCCTTCCATATATAGTTGCTCTTTAATGATACCTGTCCTCTAAAGTCACCCAACACTTTGGATTGCTGATAAAATACCTAATAGTTAAAAATAGGGTGGGGGTAGAGGAAGGCCTGGATCTAAATTATTCTGGGAAGATTTTAAAACTTTTTTTAAACTTTGGATTTGCTACTTATAAAATCTTTTCACACTAGAAATATTGAGATCTTTTTTTAATGTACTAAAAGGAATTACTTGACGGCATTCCATTTTTCCCTCTTTGGGACTGCTGAATGAATTGGCATTTCCCCACCCAGCTGAAGCTATACTTTTATTTTATTTGTCTCAGTGCCGGTTTCAGATTTTCACTTCCCTGTTTTGAATGTTGACTCCTTTAATTACTTTGTTACACATTTGCCAAGAAGAAAATTTTTCAGTCTAGCTTTGTGAGCCTGTAAAACATGAAGCAATTTTTCTAAATAATATCCCATTTGATACATCATTGGCTTGTGCTGATTTATTTCAATCTAGACCAATGTAGAAAAGTTTTTTCACCAGTGTAGAAATATCCTAGTAATAGATTTGATCACATACTTATGTTCTACTGTGCTTCAGGTACTTAAAAGTCAAATGCCAATAATATTACCTTCTCATTTGACTTACCAAGAAAATTATGTATATTGAAAAGGGATAACCTAGGAGTGCTGAAAAATGTTTTAATGTCAACAACTATTTACTAAATACTTACTGTGTGCTAGGCAGTGTGCTAAGCATTACAAGGATTTAACAATGACACTTATAGTACTAAGGGGACCGTATTTAAACAAGTTATTTAAAGCACTTAGCACTGGTCCTGGCATGTAGTAATGCTCAGTAAGTGGTAGCTATTATTAATAATCTGGTGTCTTGCATCCCAATCCTGGGTTTTCCCTGCTCTAAAGAATCAAGGTAGGATAGGATATGTGTATATGCCATGTGATCCTGACCATGCTTCTATTGGCCTCCCATATTAACTTTAACCTAACTACTAACCTATCTACATTATCTGCTTACTACTACTATTATCTATCTGTTACTAACTGTTATTTATCTATCACTAACAAACATACCTGCTTTAACCTTCATCCTGCTATGGTCTGAATGTTTGTGTCTCCCTAAAACTCATGTTAAAATCCTAACCCCCAAGGTGATGGTATTAGGAGGTGGGGCTTTGGGGAAGTGATTAGGTCATGAGGGAAGGGCCCTCGTGATTGGGATTAGTTTCTTTATTAAAGAGACCCCAGAGGGCTAGCTTTCCATTTCCTCTATGTACAGTTACAATGAGAAGGTGGCCCTCCATGAGGAAGTGGACTTTCAGCAGACACAGTGAAGATTCAGTGTCTGGTGAGAGCCCATTTCTTCATGGAGGGCCATCTTCCATTGCAGATCTTGGACTTTCCAGCCTTCAGAAACATAAGAAACAAATTTCCATTGTTCAGAAGGCACCCAGTCTTTGCATTTTGTTATAGCACCCCAAACTGACTAAGATACTGCTTTTCATCCCCTTATCTTAATAATGAAAATAGCTGACATTTAACCTGACTCTGACTTTTATCAGGCATGGTGCTAAATGCTTTATAAGTATTATCTTATTGAATCTTATGCGGTAGACCCTATAGCCCTGAAGCTTAGAAAGATTTAGTAACTGAAGCTTAGAAAGATTGAGCAAACAGTCTGCAGAGCTAGAAAGTGGCAGAACTAGAATTTAAGTCCAGGCAACTTGACTCCAAAGCTTGTGTTCTCAAATGCTAGGTCCTGTTGCCAGTTCCCTTGGGCCTTCATGTCAACCTCACCTGTTGTAACCTCAGGCTGAACAGATGCTGTTCTGAGTCTCTGGTCCTGATAGGCTCTTGCTGAACCTGGCCCCTTCCAAACTCTAGTGTAAAGATCTAGAGAGTTATATAATTAGGGAAAGGAATAGTAGTCCCATAAAAATAAGGGCTCCGTAAGTGGTCTTCCTGGTTGTTCCATGTGGACACTGGAAAGAAGAATTTAGAAAAGGTAAAAAAAGAATTCTGGGTCTTATTGGCAAGTAGATAGAAAGAAGCAGTACCTGGAGGGTCACTGGGAAGAAAACTGTTTTAAGAGGAGAGAAAAATTTTGCTTAAAAAATTGAAAGTCTGTAAGTTATATCAAATATCTAATGAGATTCTCTGGGGATAAAGGGAGATGAGTAAGGGCCACTGTGAAAAAGTGGGCAGTGTCCCACCACAGAGTAGCTTTCCTTTCCATCTCTACTTCTCAGTTTGCAAACTGTTTTTCTCTCATTCTAAAGACTCAGAGGTTCATTTGCAACTCTGAGTGTTCACTTTCTCCTTTTACTGCCCCCCCGATCACATTGTGCACACTTAAGCTGTAGTTACTAAGTAAACCCTGAACAGCATATCAACAGAAAAAAAAAAAAAGATGTTTTTATCCCAGAGGACATATGGCTTCAAGACAAAGATGAACTCAATTTGCATTTCCGTTGACAACCAATTTTAAGGGTCCATGAAAAAGCCTTTGGTGTTGCCAATCTGGAGGAAAGTTGGGCATTGTCTGCCTAAGTGCTTCCTTACTCTGTGAGTTACAGTCACCAGATGCACAGAGAAACCTTCTGGGTCTGCCTGTCCCTTTCTTTTTCTTTCCTCACTTACTTCAGAAGCAATTAGACAGCATGAAGATGGATGCTGACCAGCCTCTGTGTTGAGATATTTGCTGGCCACCCAGCACGGTGGGCACTTGTCTTTATTTTGGGCCATTCAGCCATAGTGCCCTGGCTCTGCAAGCATGCGTGTGTTAGCACCATAAAAGATGACTTACAAATGAAACAAGATGAGGACACCGCGCTCACCAGAATTCTTCTTCTGAAAGGAGAGCCATCAGTGTTGGAACTTTTGATATGAGAGCAGCTAGGAGCTTAGCCAGCCTGGGGGTGAGTAGACCTGTTCTTTGTTGCTTGCTAAGGCACATGTCCTTTGCACAAGTTGTTCTCTCCATAGGTGGGGAGCATGGCTCTAGAACCAGCCTACCAGGTTTAAACCCCATCACACACTGGCTCTTGGGCAAGATACTTGACCACTCACACCTTGATTTTCTCACTGTAGGATTAGGCACACTCATAGTAGTTCCAAATGGGATCATTGTGAGAAAGATATAAGCATGCATGGAAGGCCAGCAGAACAGTGTGTGGCACATAGTATTAATAATAACATGTGGCCTGGTGCAGTGGCTCATGCCTGTAATTCCAGCTCTTTGGGAGGCAGAGGCGGGTAGATCACGATGTCAGGAATTCAAGAGCAGTCTGGCCAACATAGTGAAACCCTGCCTCTACTAAAAATACAAAAAATTAGCCGGGCATGGTGGCAGGTGTCTGTAATCCTAGCTACTTAGGAAGCTGAGGCAGGAGAATCACTTGAACCCGGGAGGCAGAGGTTTCGGTGAGCTGAGATTGCACCACTGCCCTCCAGCCTGGGCAACAGAGTGGGACTCTGTTTCAAAAAATAATAATAATGATAATAATAATGATAATAATAATAATAATAATATGTAAGTGTTCCTTTTTTGTGTTCTACATAACCATATTAATTCTCACCCTTCTTTCAAGTCTTAAGTATCACTTCCTTAGGGAACCTCCCCACCTGGTAGATCAGTTGCTTTGTACACGCTCTCTGAGAAATCTGCGCTTCTTTTGCAATCCTGTGTTTATTCATGTGATCATTTGGTGAGGTCTGTCTTCCCCACTAGGCTGCAAGCATCCTTTTTTACGTTATATACCCAGTGCCTGGCATAGGAGCTAACATATAGTAAGTTCTCAATAAATTTTTGTTAAATACATTATATATCTCTATGATCCATGTATAGAAATGTTTAAAGCACCTACATTGATACATTTTATTTCATTCAACAAAAATATACTGAGCACTAACTTCATACCAGACCCTGTGCTAGAAGTTAGTCAGGCAAAGATAGAAAAGATGGTTCCTGCTCTCAAAAGGTCCCCAGTATTGTTGATAGCCACATACCAGATAAATCGTAGCACTCGAAGATGTAGCCTGTGTAAGTCATGTGCTCACCCTGTGCTGAGTCACTCTAAAAACAACCACGTATGAGTAGTTGGGGGTAATTTTTGCTTCACTGAGTATTATGGAAGCTTAATGACTTAGTAATAAATGTATGCATGGTAGCATTAGGGCCTATATACAAAGAAACAAACAAAAAATAGGATAATCAGAATCCTAACACTGTAGCAGAAAATAACAATTTGCGTTTCTTTGGAGCGTTATAGCTCCACATCAGTTTTCTTTTATGATCTTCTGGGTCATTGCATAATTTTTATCCCCAGTTTATTAGAGGAGATAAAATATGCATTATCCCAAGAACCCAGTGAGGACCCAAGCCCAGATTCTTTGACCTAGATACCCTGGCTTCCTTGACCAGCACAAGGAATGGAATGAGCACATCCCTGCCTCCCAATGTTAAGTGAAACTAAACATCCTCCCTGCCCACCCCATGGGTTCATGGTGGTTCGGGGTCCTATGCTCACAAATACTGCTCTTTTCAGAGCAGAAATGGTAGGTTCTGTCTTTTGTGATTGCAGACCTTTAGGCTTTAAGGCTTAGTGTATACAGGAATACCTCAGAGATATTTCAGGTTCAGGTTCCAGACCATCACAATAAAGCAAGTCACCAACAATTTTTGGTTTCCTCATACATATAAAAGTTACATTTACACTATAGTCTATTAAGTGTGGAATAGCATTATGTATAAAAAGTTTGCATTATGTTTAAAAATACCCATAATAAAAGTACTTTACTGCTAAAAAAAAATGCTAGTGATCATTTAAGCCTTCAGTGAGTTATAATCTTTTGCTGGTAGAGGGTCTTGTCTTGATGTTGATGGCTGCTGACCAGGGTAGTGGTTGCTGATGGTTGGGATGGCTCTGGCAATTTCTTAAAATGAGACAACATTGAAATTTGCTGCATTGATTGATTTTTCCTTTCACGAAAGATTTTTTCTGTAGCATGTGATACTGTTTGATAGCATTTTACCCACAGTAGAAATTCTTTCAAAATTGCTCAATCCTCTCAAAACCCTGCCACTGCCTTATCAACTAAGTTTATTCTAAATCCTCGTCATCATTTCAACACAGCAGCTTCATCAGAAGCATATTCCATCTCAATAAACTACTTTCTTTGCTCCTCCATAAGAAGCAATTCCTCATCAGTTCAAGTTTTGTCATGAGATTGTGGCCATTCGGTGCCATCTTCAGGCTTTACTTCTAATTCAAGTTCTCTTACTATTCCTACCACATCTGCAGTGACTTTCTCACTAAAGTCTTAAACCTCTCAATGTCATCTATGAAGGCTGGAATCAACCTCTCCCAAACTCCCATTAATGTTGATATTTTGACCTCCTGCCATGAATCACAAATGCCCTTAATGGCATTCAGAATAGTGAATCCTTTCCAGAAGCTTTTCAGTTTACTTTGCCCAGATCCATCAGAGGGAATCACTATCTATGTCAGCGATCACCTTACAAAATGTAGTTTTTAAATAATAAGACTTGGAAGTCAAAATTACTGCTTGATACATGGGCTGCAGAATGAGTGTTGTGTTAGCAGGCAAGAACACAACATTCATCTCTTTGTACATCTCCATATAGGTAGTAAGTTTGTTTCACTTTCTTTTCGTTCTTTTGCTCACTGGAGTAGCACTTTTAATTTCCTTCAAGAACATTTCCTTTACATTTACACCTTTCCTAACTGTGGCAAGAGGCCTAGCTTTTGGCCTGTCTCGGCTTTCAACATGCCTTCCTCACTAAGCTTAATCATTTAAAGTGAAAGATGTGTGACTCTTTCTTTCACCTGAACACCTACAGGCCATTGCAGGGTTATTAATTGGTCCAATTTCCATATTGTGTCTAGGAAATAGGGAGACCCAAGGAGAAGGAGAGAAATGGGGAAAAGCCAGTCATTGGAGCCGTTAAAATACACATAACATTTATCAATTAAGTTTTCCATCTTACATGGGCATGGCTTATGGTACCTCAAAGCAATTAAAATAGTGACATCAAAGATTACTGGTCACAGATCACCATAACAGATATAATAATAATGAAAAAGTTTGAAATATTACAAGAATTTCCAAAGCATGACACAGAGACATGAAGGGAGCACATGCTGTTGGAAAAATGGCACATAGATATTGTTGCCACAAGCCTTCAATTTGTAAAAAACACACTACCTGCAAAGTGCAGTAAAGCAAAGCATTCTCTGTTACTGAAAAAGAGAATATTGGAAGGATACATGAGCATGTCCCTTAGCAATAAAGCCTAAGACCCAGAAGGAAGGCCATGTCCTCTCATTCCTACCTTGGTGGGTGCTTCCTCCCATGACTCAGTCCCTTAGGGTTAGGTAACTTTGGTTTTCATTCTTACTTCAGAAATCTTAGATCTAGGATTGCAGAATCTAGGTGTCAGCTCTAAAAGTCCCCTATACCATTTCTTCCAGAAGGCTCAGATGTCCTTATGCAAATGAAATCCTTGGTGCCTTCTCAGATATTCCAGAGTTCCTCAGGGGCATACACTCAGTTCAGATTTCCCTCTTGTGACTGTATCTTTAAGTGAAGCTGTTCTTTTCCTTTCCCTAGACAACACAAATGTCCACCATCTCTTCCTGCTTATTATTTAAATATACTTAGAGGCTGCCTTCTGGAAAGTGCTGGACTCATGGCAGGTTGGAGATCTCCTGAGCTGTGTCCTCTTGACCCATGCCAATTCCTGCCACAGTCTGCCCACCAGGGACAGTGCCCCCCTCAGTGGCACATTTGCCAGGCCAGGAAGTACCAGGCAAATGTCCCATCACAAGATGACAGGCTCCCCACCACAGGTGCCAGACTCTTCTCCTTTGTCTCATGGTAGTGCTTGGAGCTGCCGTGGCCACAGTGCAGAGTCTGGCACCTGGGGGGATGGAGGGGGGGGCTCTCGGCAGCAAGCCTACCTGTCAAGTGCTTCTGGGATTAGGAGTGCACATTGCCAACTCCCCCCTCTGGAAGAACTTGATGGGTGGGCATCCTGCCAAGAGGCAGAGCTCAAAGCCCTTCTGTGCATGTGCTTCTCAGACCCCCAACTGGCTACTTAGCCATTTGGCCAGATACCAACTTCTCCAGCAGTGTTTTTGAGCCCTGCCCATCTTTCCTTTGGCTGGATTGAGCAGACCCACTATCAAACACTATCAATTTTCCTTCAGATATATGAGGCAGACCCTGAAGCAGTTTGTTGGGTTGGGTCCATGTCTTTGCTCTATCCTAACTGCCCTCTCTCCCTCCCCACCACTGATTTTGATGATACAAGGCTGGTTTTGTTCTTTTGAAACAAAACCTCTGTTCTGGGTGGATGTTCCAAGTCAGAAAGCCTGGTTGTGTTTATCCCAGGCCATTGGCTGGGCATGCACATGCTTTTTGTATTTGGTAAGTGACAGTATTTGCAAAAGCTGATTGCCACAGCAGGCGGAACAGAGACAAGACTAGCAAAAACATGTGTCGGTAACATATGCTGTAGCCTTTTCTTCTTTGCTTGGAGGACTGACACTTCCTACAGGAAGAAGTAATTATTTTGCATGTGCATAGATTACACTGGAATGAAAAAGACAGAGGAGGGGCTGCTGCTTTATACATGAAAGAAGAAATACCTCCCTGTTTCTCTCTGTCTTTCTCTTTCTCATGCATGTTTGTGTGTGTGTGTGTGCACACCCACACACACTCCTCATTCTCATATGCAAGCACACAGGTTAACCTGCTTTATTTTTTAGACATTTCTTCTTTAAAAGAAAGTAGATGTCCTAAAAAAAATTCAGAGCCTATAATTAGCAGAGCTGCCCTTTGTAGGAGAGAACAAAAGCATTACCTTAGAACTTAAACAGATCTGTGCACAGGTCCTGTCTCCCCTTCATACAGGTTGTGTGACCCACAGAAAATTATTAAGCTTCTAACCCTTGTCTGCCACAGGTGGACAAACGGCTCAATTCCTAGGTTTGTTGTGAGGATTAAAACTACAAAATACATGTGGAAAGCAGCTTGTGTAGGCTCTTGGGCTGTGCTGTCCTTTCCCTCCCCTGGGTCAGCTTTCCAGAAGGAAAAATAATTGTAAATGGCCATGATGCATCTTCACTGATGAATGACTGTGGGCAATCCCAACTAGTTCTGCAACCACTTAGAACTTCAGAACTTAATTCATGTATTTTCATGCAGCCACAAAGAATAAGTCTAGAAGCAGAGGATCTTGGAAAAGTAGAGCCAATGGGAACTCAGATTCCTGCGCTTGAAGGCATTTTTGCCTCGGTCATTTGGTGGGGGTTCAAAAGAACTGGGTGACGCACATTGGGATAGAGCCAGCAGAAGTCCTAGCAATAGCATAGCCACCATTTGATTCATTATTCCATCTTAACCAGCCCTCTTTCCCACCCTAAACCTGGAATCATTCTGAACCATATTAGCATTAGCATGAGCTTCTCTGGCTGCTTTTCACATTCCTTAGAGCAAAATGTCTCTCAAACTTCTCCCATATACCTGTTTTTGTTCTATTTATTACAACAAAATATAGCACCAAGAATTTTTAATAGCACCAAAATCTTTAAACACCACCAACAACAAAAAATTGTTCCATCTCTCCTGACTTAGACTCAAGATGGTAAGTGTTGGTTACATGTTGAATGAATGAAAGATGATAGCTTCCATTTGTTGAGCACATACCTTGTTCTTGGGACTGTGCCATGCACATGTTTACATACTTCACAACAATCAATTTATGAAATAATTTCAATCTTATTTTGTAATCAAAAGTTAGAAGTGTTAAGTTACCCAATGACACAGAGCTGGGAAATGGAAAAGACGAGACTTGACCACACAACTTAGCACATATTTAGAACCTATCATTTGACCTCTGCCTAAACTGAGTGAATGGATGAATAAATGAAGGAATATTAAAGCTACAGAGAACTTTCTCAACATACCCATATCTGGTATCCTTGGTCCTTGCTATCCCTTCCCTATAGTTCCAGCTCTGCCCCTTTCCTGATATAGGAGAGACTTTTTATCCTTGTTTCTGTGACTTGGTTCCTACCTCATTCTCCAGTTCTTACAACTGAATCCCCATTTTCTTCCCCTGTGCCCAGTACCTCCAAGTCTCCAGCACTGGGCTCCAAGTTGCCCTGACAGTGAGCCACCCCTGGGGAGTGGAAACATGTCCCCAAACCTAAGCCTAGGAACTGGAGCCTTGCTGCCGATTTCCACAATGCCAACCTCCTGCCTTCCTGCTTGTCTCACCTGCTCCTAAATTCTTCCCACTATAGGTGGGTCACCCGTAGGAATAACATTGTTATCACAACTTCTGCTCCCTAATGTCCACCATTGTTCTTGCACCTTTCAGAAATTTCCTTCTGCCCTGGACTGGGTTTCCCTCCCAACCTTGCCTTCAGTCTTGCTGCCAGCTGCTGTATCCCAGTTGGCATCCCTAATTCCAGCTTCCAGGTCCTCTTCATCTGCCCCACACTCCTGCAGTGCACCAGGATAGGCCCAGGGTGGCTCTAAACATAGCAGAACACAGGTAGTCCCTTTGGGTCATTTGAGACACAAAGAAGTTTGAGATTTTGTCAAGGTCACAGAAGAGACATACCAAGGCTAAAACTCAGGGCCAGCCCGTCTGGCTCAGCATCTTTCCACCACACCATGCCGCCTCCTTTCCCCATTCTGTCTATATTTTCCTCTTGCTTTCTTTTTCTCCTTCACCCACACCTTTTTAATTTAAGTTTTAACATCTGTTCTCTCTTAGTCCACTACTTCTGTGACATTTTATATTATGTTGAATTTCCATTTCTATTTAAGACCCATCCATTTTCTTACTTAAAAAAACACATTTTAAACCTGCTTTTTAAAAAATTTTACATAACTTAAAAAATAAATTCAGTTTGATTTTCTCTTTCTAAGACCTTTCTTGACTTATCTTTCCTGCCTCCTTAGCAGCAGAAATTACTTTCTGCCTCCATGTGGTTTTACTCCTTCTATTATCTGTGCCACTGTAATATCAGGCCTGTAATCTAACAATCTACAGCAATCTATTTTTGCTTATTATTTGTGAAACTAGTAGTTTTAAAATGCAAATGAGGAGACTGAGAGTTTTAGTTTAATTCCTGATTTTATCTTGCAAGAAAAGCCTTTTTTTTTTTTTTTTTTTTTGGTTCTTTTACTGACTCTGCTGAAAAAAAAATCATAGAAAGGGAGAGGATGGGAGAAGAGAAAGCACTGCAAGTAAAAGTGCCTCATACTCAGCATTTCTGCAGTGTGTTGAGTTTTTATTTGCAGGGTCACCTGCAGAGAGCACTGCATTGAGCCAGGCTTCCAGGCTTAGGCCTTCCACCTCTTCCACTGGATATATAATTCCAGCCTAAGAGGTAATCAAGGTCCTTACTGGGGTATTGGGCAAAAGACCCCACTCACCTGAGGGGAAGCAGTGGGCAATAGCTGCTTAGCTATTGGGCAATAGCTATTATTGTTAGTTAGCTCATTCATCTCTCATCTCTTGTGAGGGCTGTCTTATTATCTTCACTTAACAGACAAAGAAACTGAAGCTTAGAGGTTAACTTGTTCAAGTTTACACAGCTAGGAAATGGCAGAGGTGGAATTCAAGTGCAAGAAACTTAACTCTGGAGTCAGTGTCTCTAATTATATGGGAATATTTTTGGGAGATTCAATTTTAAAACAGTTTGCCATACTTTGGAATTAAGATGACCCCAAAGAGCTGAAAACCTGAAACATTCAACATTTATATTGTCAGATAGTGGAGAATAAGCTCATTTTCTCCGAACTCTCCCAATTCTGATGTTTTTTGATCAAAACTTTTGAAGTGGTAATATTGTAATCATGATCCTAAAAATAATTTTGTGATATTGCATTTGGTCAGGTTTTTTAGACCTCAGCATTTTTGACATTTGGGGCTGGCTCTTAGTTGAAGAGCTGGGCTGTTCCTTGTAGAATGTTTTGCAGCATCCCTGGCCCCCACCTACTAGAGGCCATTTACATACCCCATCCCTTGTCTTTTCCTTTTTCCGAGTCATAAAGTCAAGACAATCCAAAATGTCTCCAGACATAACCAAATATTCCCTGGGAGGCAAAAACGCCCCCTAGTTGAGAACCACTGTGTTAGACATTGCCCAAATCATAAGCACCTGACTTGTCCATAGTCTATATGGGACCATGTTTTACATTCGACTCACTTACCCTTGCCCTAGAACCACACCAAAATGTTACTGTCAATTCAGTAATCTCACTTCTGAGTATTTACCCCATAGATTAATGTGAAGGAGATATCTGCACACCCATATATATCGCAGCTCTATTCACAATAGCTGAGTTATAGAATCAACTTAATTGTGCATCAACAGATAAATAGAGCAAATGTCATATACAATCAGCCCTCAGTATCTGTTAGTTTTGCATCTGTGGAATCAACCAACTTCGAATCAAAAATATTCAGGCAAAAAAAGTGGATGGTTGAGTCTGTACATGTACAGACTTTTCTCTCTTGTCGTTATTCCCCAAACCATAAAGTACAACCAATATTTACATAGTCTTCACATTGTATTGGGCATGTAAGTAATCTAGAGAGGATTTAAAATATAGGCCCAGTGTGGTGGCTCACGCCTGTAATCCCAACACTTTGGGAGGCCGAGGTGGGTGGATAACCTGAGGTCAGGAGTTCAAGACCAGCCTGGCCAACATGGTGAAACCCCATCTCTACTACAAGTACAAAAATTAGCTGGGCGTGGTGGTGGGCACCTGTAATCCCAGCTACTTGAGAGGCTGAGGCAGGAGAATTGCTTGGACCTGGGAGGCAGAGATTGCAGTGAGCTGAAATCATGCCATTGCACTTCAGCCTGGGCAACAAGAGTAAAACTCCATACACACACACACACACACATATGTGCATAGGTTATATGCAAATACTACACCATTTAACATAAGGGAATCAAGCATCCTGCATTGTGGTATCCTCCGGGGTCCTAGAACTGATCCCCCAGGGATACTGAGTAATGACTGTATATACACAATGGAATTCTATCCGGCCTTTAAAAAGGAAGAAATTTTGTCATTTGTGACAACATGGATGAAACTGGAGGATGTGTTGCTAAGTGAAATAAGACAGACGCAGAAAGTCAGATACTGCATGTTCTCACTTACATGTAGAATCTAGAACAATTGAACTCATAGAAGCAGAGAACAGAATGGTAGTTACCAGAGACTGGGTAGTCGGGGGAATGAGGAGATGATAATCAGAGGGTATAGAGCTTCAATTAGACAGGAGGAATACATTTTATTTTTTTCTAAGTTCTATTGCACAATGTGGTAACTATAGCTAATAATTCGGTACTGTACATTTTAATATTGCTAAGAGAATATTCAATATTCGATATTGCTAAGAGAATAAATCTCAAATGTTCCCATTACAAGTGTCAAATATTTGAGGTAATGTATAGGTTAATTAGCTTGATTTAATTATTCTATATTATATTAAAAAATCATAGCATCACTTTGTGCCTCATAAATATATACAACTAAAATTTGTCAATATATAAAATAAAATCTGAATTAACAAATAAAATTAAAATGTTATTGCCACTTGGGAAGTAGTATGGAGAGTTCTTTGAATCTACTTCTGTTTCTTTTCAAAACTTCTGCTCAGAGAGAATCACTCAGTTCTTAGACATTCATTCTCTCCCCACATCCTTTCTCTTTTTCTCTCTTCCTTTCCAATTATCTTATGATTCATGTTCATTCTCTCTTTCTCTTGCCTTTTATTCTTCCTCAGGACTTCTATCTCAGCCAAATTATACCCCTAGTGATTTCAGGCAAAGAATAACTGTTCTGCTATTGATAACTTTCTAGGGAACGGCAAGGCAGTGGTTTTGACATGAAATTTGATGAGAAGAAAACCTAGCATCATCAGCTTTTAAACCTTTCAAAGGTACAGACAGACAGATGTCCATTTCAATTTATTTATTTATTTATTTTTTGAGGCAGGTTCTCACTCTGTCACCCAGGTTGGAGTGTAGTGCTATCCTGGCTCACTGTAGCCTTGACGTCCTGAGCTCAAGTGATCCTCTCACCTAAGCCTCAGCCTCCTGAATAGCTGGGACTACACAGGTGCACCACCACACCCAGCTAACTTTTTTACTTTTTGTAGAGATGAGGTCTCACTATGTTGCCCAAGTTGGTGTTGAACTCCTGGGCTCAAGCAATCCTCCTTTCTTGGCCTCCCAAAATGCTGGGATTACAGGTGTGAACCACCATGCACAGACTCTTTCAAAATCTTGAGACGTTGTCTTCTGCAGCCTCACTTTTCATTGCAAGTCTCCACATTTTTTCAGGAACTGGCATATACTTGCAAATTTATACATCTTAATTAAGTTTCCAACAATCCAAAATGATTAATACTGGTAATGATAGCTAATATTTATTGAGTGTTTCCTATATAATGGACACTATAGTGCTTTACAAGTATTGTCTTATTTAATCATCACATTTAACTCACCAAACTTTTTTAGAACTTACTTCATTCCAGGTATAAAATCAACGGTTTTCATACCTAACTGTTGTGGATGTTCGGGGACATTAAATCGTTTTCCCAAAGTCAGTAAAAATTAGAACTAGGACTCAGCCCTAGTCTTCAATATTCTACCACATTCATTGCTCTTATTTTTTTCTCAATTTCTGTAAGTATAATAGTATGGTACTTTTTTCTAGTATATACTTTTTTCTAGTATATAAATATATTTTTTTCATTTCATTATACAGCACATTTTAACTATGTTTTTTCTTGGGAAAACCTGGGAAGTATCACAATTTACCATTTATGACATTCATATAGAGGAAATGGAGTATGAATTTCAAACATGCATGTTCACCAATGTAATTTTGTAATATAAGCTCCCTTAAAATGGAATCTGTTTTTCCTATTGAACATTCACTGACAATTGTATAATCAGTGCTAGTTCTATTTTAAACAGTATCTACTGGTTCTTAAATCTTAAAAGGCCAAAATGTTTAGCAATAAGTACATTTTCCCCAGCAGCTGAATCCATTTGTAAAATATCTGAAAGAATGAAGTGAAGGCAAAAGTAATGCAGTACCACAAAGACAGAGGTGTTCCAAATCAATTTAGGCATCTTTGATTTCTACAAAGATAATTTGCATAGAGCAAATCTTATGGTTTTACCTCAACTTCTGCTATAAAACCTGAAGAATATTTCTGTAACAAAAAGAATATTTTATCCGGGTTGAAACCATTTTGTAATGAAGGGGTCGTGTAGATAACCAAGCAGGAAGATAGCCAGTGAGAGCTGACAGTGCTTTTGAGGCATTTTCAATCCTTTTTAGATGTTTGGCAAAACTTCCTCCGTATCTTTAACTGTCTCTCTTTGGTCAATTTTGTCCTCACTGTTACAGTCCAGTTTGGAAAAATATCTATGGTGCTACTGCTGTAATTTTGAAGTTCAGCCTAGAAGGCCACATGAGTTCTCGGCTTTTTGCAGGAAAGAATTCAAGAGTGAGCCAACAGAGTAAAGTGAAAACAAGTTTATTAAAGGAATAAAAGGGTGGCTATGCCCTAGGCAGAGCAGCCCTAAGGGCTGCTGATAGGCTATTTTTAATGGTTATTTCCTGATCGTATGCTAAAAAGGGGGTGGATTATTCATGAGTTTTCTAGGAAAGAGGCAGGGAATTCTCAGAAGTGAGGGTTCCTCCCCTTTTTAGACCATATAGGGTAACTTCTGCAAGTTGCTGTGGCATCTGTAAACTGTCATGGCACTGGTGGGAGTTTCTTTTAGCAAGCTAATGTATTAGCAGATCCTGCTGTCTGGGCATATCATTGTAACCTTGATTTAGTAAATTATAATGCATTTATTTAGCAATTATTCAGTTCTCCACACTCTGTAATGAGAATCCTGTCCATTGTCACCAATTATTTCTATCAACTCTCTACCCTCCACCTGTCTACTAAAAATTAAAAGGGAGTCACAAACATTTCTTAAGACCAGTATTTGCCAATTCATTTTTTCATTTATTTCTCCTAGTGGCCCTGTACATTAGGTATTACATCCCTGTTAGGTACCATATCAGGTATTTTCATTGCAAGTCTCCACTTTTTTGTGGTGAAGGAATTGAGGCTTAGAACCATTAAATGACACGCCCAGCAATTAAGTAGAGAAGCTTGAATTTGGATTCAGGTCTGTCTGAATCTAATGCTGTTATTCTTTCACTATTATGCTGCTCAAGGCCTTTTTGAAAACACCAGGTAGGAGGGATTTTTAACCTAGAAAGCCACACAGTCGTGTTTCTCAGACACATAAAACCTCCTTTAACGGCTTATTTAAGATGCAGATTTCTAAACCCCGAAAATCTAAATCTGTGAGTTCATGAATGAACTCCAGGGCTCCCATGAACTCTAAAATTATATTCAACATTTTGTGCAATGTTGAATATCTGATTCGCCAAGATATTTTTGACCCCAAAAGGCAAAGCATACCAGCTGTAAAAAAACAAATCAGAGTTACGCCTTGCCATTTTCTAGTTTCCGGTCAGCCGCTGGGAATGAGGAACAGTTAAGTCAGCTTGCTTGCAATATGCTGTGTGTTTTCCCATCCCTACTCCTGTCCCTACCCTGCTTCACCTTTACCCTACTCCTCCCTGGGTTGGGTCCTTCCTGTTTCTTACTAGAACCAGCTCCCACCACCACCTCATTCATGGCAAGAAACTCAAAGGGCAAAATGCTTTCTACGACAAATGATGCAGAATTCTTCATCCCCTTGTCCACATTAATTGCAGAACTGAGCACTCAGTGACCTAAGTTGTCTAACATTTTACTGTAAACAGGATACGATTTATGTGAAGGAACATAGTTACCGTACTTCTCTGTCATCTACAGTCTGCAGAGAACAAAAAACAATGGTAACCCGACCCTTGGGCAAAATGCTAATGGCTACATAATTGATTTAGCAGATAATTATAAAACACAGTCCCATCCTAAAACACAAAAGATGTAATTATTGCACTTTACAAACTAATTAATGAATACTAATTCAACTCAATAATTAATAATTCATTATTTAACCTCTAATTAAATCATCATCCTTCTTTTCCTTGCAAACTTTGCTGGTGGCTTAATTGCTCTGGGTCAAATATACAAGAGAGCTCTCCTTCTCTGTTAATTAAACAGTGAAAAGACGTGCAATCATTGTAACAGAGAGAATTAAGGAATTTAGATTTAAGTATCTCCCATTTGAAAGAGACAAGAGCATCTCCTGTCCTCAATTCCCACCCAATGCTTTAATCAGTTAAAATGGTCCAGAGTAACTCAAACCGAAGAACCTGATAAGATTGTTGGTTAATAGAAGGCTGTTCAAGGTATAGATCAGGCCTTAGGAAACACATAGGAGCCCATCAGACTAGATGCATAGTCAGAGTCCCTTGGGGCAGTCACGAGCTTGAAACACAGACACTGACTCATAAGATGTGGATTGTGTCCCTCTCAGCTCTAGGTTCTCTGACATCATATTGGTATCTTGATATCAGTGATTATGGGAGTATTTACACAATTAGAATTGGTACACACTACAAATTGGGGCTCTTTTCTTTCTTTCCTTCTTTCTTTCTCTCTCTCTCTCTCTCTCTCTTCCTTCCTTCCTTTCCTTCTTTCTTTCTTTCTTTCTTTCTTTCTTTCTTTCTTTCTTTCTTTCTTTCTTTCTTTCTTTCTTTCTTTCTTTCTTTCTCTAGTGCTGGTTGTTAAACATTTACCAGTCCACCACTGCCCCTACAGCAACAAAGGTGACTTGTGGCTGAGTCCTAGGTTGTCTGGATACAAGTGCCAAAATCCTAGAGTCAGGATTGGGGCTGACCAGCAGCCTGGAGTTCTATCCCTGTGGACCTGGGAATGGAATGATATATATGGAGGCTGTGCTCTATAACAAGTTTTGTGGTGGCACCTTGTACAGCTCATCTCAGTGAATCCTCACGTAACTCTGTGATAGACATTGGTGTTATTCCTAGTGATCATTTGATTTTTATAAAGTACACCCTTGTCTCACAATTATGGTCCATTAATTTTAAACTTATTTATAATCCATTCATTAGTGGCTTACTCTTTAATTTATAAAAATTTAATAAATTCTTAGCATTTCAAGGCACCATGAGATTTTTCTGTACTTTTAAAGTGTGTGTGTATGTATATATATACACACACACTTTATAAGTAGAGAAAAAAATATATATAAATAAAGTGTGTGTGTGCCTTTATATATGGACACACACATTTTAAAAGTATATATATATATATATTTTATACATGTATATATATATGCACACACATTTTATAAGTAGAGAAAAATCTCATATATATATGCACACACACAGGATATATGTGTATGTGCAAAGTAAAGCAATTCTCTTCACCTATACATATATACATATGTTAATATATGTGTGTGTATACACATACATGTGTGCTTGTGAATATATATGTGTGTATACATATATATCTATATCCATATCTATCTCTCTATATAGTCTAAATATTGAAAGCAGACTGGCATTCTCACAGCATAGATGATGTCTTTGGAGGGGCCAAGGAATAAAAAAGAAGTCTAGCAAATCTTTTCCTCACCAAAAGGGTTTCTTTCCCCCAGTAGGAAGTGCCAGTGACCATGTGAGGTGAGAGTAGGGTGGGGGTGACCATCGGGTGGAGTCATCACTTAGCTATGTAGCATCACATATTAAGGGATACTACATTTGCAGCTTCCCCATCTCTCTCCACTCTCCTGGTAGTTTCCTAAAAGGGCTCATTTCACCAAATAGTTACTAATAGTTTTCTTATCTGTAAAACTGTGATTATGGTTATACCCACTTCATACCTCCCTTATATAAGCAAATTAAATGAGGTAGTATTTACAGAGCTCTTACAACAGCAACTGGCACATACTGAGAACTCTGTAAGTGATGCTGCAGTGGTAGAGAAAGACATGGAGCTGAAAAGGGTGGGGTTTGTTGTGAGTATAGTCCCGGAAGATCATAGATGCATAGGAAATGTGATGAGTGACCAGATGACTGGCTTACCCTATTGGTGCAGCCAGTCGGTCCCCTTCCTCCTCATAATACGGCACTTGGAGGCTTTCTGTGTGGTGCAATTGCACTCTCACACTGCCTTTGTGTGTGGTTGTATAGGAGGAGCTTGGTTACCGTAGCAGCTCTCTCCATACCTCGGATATGACTTCCCCTTTCGTACACCCTTGAGGTAGCAATTTATCTAAAACACCCGGGTGATCACAGAACTGCTCTCCTGAAACCCTTCAAGGTTCCCCATAACTTTCAGAAATAATTTCAAACGTGATAGAATAATTTAAAAGTATCTTCCCATCTGGCCTCTGCTCCATTGCCAAGTCACTTCAAGCCCTGCCTCCTCCCTCCAGCCCTGGGGAACCAGTGCAGGGTCTCAATCCTGCCTGTGGCGCTGTGTGCCTTTGCATATGCTCTTCCCTAGGTCTAAAAGGTGCTCTCCAGAGAGCTCCTGTTAAACTTTCTAATGTGGTAAACTTTTCTACTCCATCAAAGTTCACCTCCAATGTCACCTATTTTGTGATACCACTTCAAAAAACCCTCAAGTTTAACACAGGCCCATTTTCTGTGCTGCCACAGCACCCTTCGTGTAACACTAACATGGGGCTTGTCACACCATCATATAACTGCTTGTTTCACTTCATTCCTCTGCCACACACACATACACACACGCACACACACACACACTCGCCCATATCCCAGGAACTCTAGGTAATATCAGGGTTAAAGCTCATATTGCCTGAGTTCAAATGCTGCTTCTAACATGGAATCCCATTTCCACCTTTGTGAAGTGGAGTTCAAAAATATAACCACTTCTTGGGTTGTTGTGAAGGTTAAATGCAATAATCTATGTAGTATCTCAAAAACTGCCTGACATTTCATGAGTGTAGGTGTATTTGACTATGGGTGTTTTCCCTTGAGATCAGGCAGTATCCAACCTTTGGATCAGTACTGTGGGGTGAGGATATCACAGCCTAAGAGAGACCCATAAGAGTATGGATGCTGCAGTCAGATGGACTGAAGTTGGAACTGTGGTGTCTCTAAAAATTCTTTAGGAAGAGTTCTTACCTCACGTGGTTGTTGTGATAGTAAATGAAGTAAAGCAATTCACCTTGCCCATGAAAATCCTTTTAAAATATTAGGTATTATTATTAAAGAGCACCTACTGAAAGTTGGAAATTAATGATGAGCATGCCAAGGGTGACACACAGCTCTCCTGCCACTTACTGCCTGGGACGTGGAAGGCTTCTGTCCCCTAGCCAGGCATGGACTCATGGGCTCTATCATGACCACGGTGCTCAGCTGTATAGACCATGCTGGTTTGGCCCCTTTGCCTTCCAAATAGCTTTGGTGACAAAGATATAGCTCCTGCCACAATTGCAACTCAAGCCCCTACACTAAATCACAGTGAGTGAGAAATTGCTGGGAAGTGGGAGGAAGGGTGATGGAGGGTGTGGGTAGTCTGGCTTGAGAGGTTCACCCAAACTTTCAAGTAGCCTCCACAATAAATCCAGGACTGTCACTTGGTGATTAGTTAAAGGAAACAGAAACGGCCGGACAAAGCCAGGAAATGACCTTAGAAACTAAACATGGTGTATTTTATTTTAGGGCTTTTTCTCACTTAGAAGTACTGCCAGGTTGTTTAAAGAGAATGAGTGTTATCAGGGAAGGATTTGGGGGATCTGCCAGGCTTTTGACAACATGTGGTAAAAGATTTACAAAGCCCGGAATCAAAGGAGGAGGACGGACAGGGGGATGTGTACTTGAGAGATGCCGCAGGTGGGCCTGAGATTGACATAACTTTTTATTGCCCTTTGGGGAGCTTTCTAGTAAGCCTGATGGGCTCTGCAAGGCAGGGGCAGAAGCCTGAGCAGAATGGCACATTTCTGTGGAAGGCGGAAGAAGTGAGGGAAGGGTGGGGAACCATTTGGGTCATTTGGAACCCATGGATGTCAATTAGGGAAGGGAGTGGCAGGGTGAGAGCAAGCGGGACTAATAAGATTTTGGGCACTTTCCTGCCCTCATTTTTAGAGAGATGGAAATTGAGGAGGTGTTCAAGCAAAAAAATAAATAGCCTGAACAATGTAAAACTATTCACAGGAAATGAGGAGGAAGGAAGGTTAAAAGTATTGAACCCCTCTTATGCAGCAGAGTGCTGGCTGAACCATCAGTGCTAATCCGTTACCATCCTTAATGTAACAGAGGAGACAAGCAAAGCTTAGACTGATAAAATCCTCTTGTGTGTTGCAAGTGGGGGAAATGAGGGCTGTATCCCAAAGTCTGTCCAACCCCAAAGCCTTCTATGGTGTTACCTTGGAAGGGATGGGCAGGTGGAGTTGAATACTAGCTGGCAGGAATCCCTTCTTCTTTGCTTCCTTAAGCAACTGCCTTGCTACTCATCATTGCAATGGTATCAGAATCCAAAATGTGTGTTCCAGGGGTCTCCACTGCACAGTTTCTCTGCACACCATGGATGGTTCTGGCTTCCTAAACATGAGATCATTCACATTCTCTTATTTAAAAACAACTGACTGCAGGCTTCTTTACTTATTGTGTCACTGGATTGGCCTAAAGCCCATTTTTAAAAATTGACATTGTATGTTTTTATCATGTAGAGCATGATGTTTTGAAGTATATATACATTGAGGAGTGGTTATATCCAACCAATCAACAAATATATCACCTCACATAGTTATCATTTCTGTGGTGAGAGCATATTTTCAAGAATACCATATATTGTCATTATCTGTAGTCACTTTGCTATGATATAGATCTTAAAATTTATCCCTCCTGTCTAATTGAATTCATGCATCCCTTGACAAACACCTCCCCATCCCTTCCTCCCTTCAAAAACCCCAGTCTCTAATAACCACCATTGTACTCTCTACTTCTATGAGATCAGCTTTTTTAGATTTCACATGAGGGAGATCATGCAGTATCTGTCTTTCTGGGTTTGGCTTATTTTACTTAACATAATGTCCTCCACGTTCATCCATGTTGTCACAAACAGCAGGATTTCATTCCTTTTTGTGGTTAAATAGTATTTCATTGTGTATATAGATCACATTTTCTTTATCCATTCATCTGTTGATTGACACTGATTGATTTCATATTTTGGCTATTGTGAATAATGCTGCAGTAAACATGGGAATGTACATACCTTTTTGACATAGTGATTGCATTTCCTTTGCATATATACATAGTAGTGGGATTGCTGGATCATATGGTAATTCTATTTTTAATATTGGGGAAACTTCCCTACTGTTTTCCATAATAGCTGTACTAATTTACATTCCCACCAACAGTGTGCAAGAGTTCTCTTTTCTCCATGCTATCTTTGTCTTTTTGATAATAGTCATTGTAACTGGGATGAGATAATAGCTCATTGTGGTTCTGATTTGCATTTCTCTGATGATTAGTGATGTTTGAGCACTTTTTAAATACACTTGTTGGCCATGTGTATGTCTTCTTTTGAGAAATTTGTGTTCAGATATTTTGCATGTTTTAACTTATTTTTTCTACTATATAGTTGTTTGAATTCCTTATATATTTTGGACATCAACCCTTTGTCAGATAGATAGTTTGCAAATATTTTCTCTCCTTCTGTAAATTATCTCTTCTGTTGATTGTTCATTTGCTGTGCAGAAGCTTTTTAGGTTGACATAATCCCGTTTGTCTATTTTTTGCTTTTGTTGCCTGTGCTTTTAAGGTCTTATCCAAAAAGTCATTGCCCAGACCAATGTTATGGAGCTTTTCCCTATGTTTTCTTCTAGTAGTTTCATAGTTTCAGGTCTTACATTTAAGTCTTTCATTCATTTTGAGGTTTTTTTAATATGTTAAGAATAAGATACGGCTAATTTCATTATTCTGCATGTGGATATCCAGTTTTACCAACATCATGTATTGAAGAGGCTGTCCTGTCCCTATTGTGTGTTCTTCAAGGCCTGTTTATTTTTAATGATGCCATTAACTGGGGCATGCAATGGAGTAATTCTGAGGCCATTTATTTCCTCTTAAAGAGAATCTGCAAATGGTCCTAGGGATTTTTTTAATGTGATAAAATAATAGCTAATAATAGCTCCAATTTATAGAGTGCTTACTATGTGCCTGGCACTGTGGGAAGCATTTTATGATCATTGTCTTACTTAGTTGCAGACTGATGGTATGCAGACAAATCTGGCCTGTAGGCTGGAACTGTGTTTTCAAAAGATAAATTTGAATGGCTTTAAATGGGGCCTGTGCTCTCCAGTTTTCTACAATCAACACCATTCCCTACTTTTTACCACCTTAATTCATTTAATTATAATCAGGCCCCCATAGACAGTTGCATTTTTAACCTCTGTCTTAAAACAGCCTGATGGAATAGATCTTAAAGAATCCCCATCTTATAGCTGAGGCAAAGAAAAAATATGCAATTTGACCAATGCCACCTAGATAGGAAGTAGCAGATTAGGATTTGAAACAAGTTCTTCTGACTAGAGAACAAGCTTTTAATCAATACATAATAATCCTTACTATCATGGTGATGTTTCCACAGGATGGCATAGTGTCTTTTATCAGGGGCAAGAAAAGTTGTCCTGAATAATTCTTTAATAGCAGTGATGCATCTTCTACCTCTTTTCTCTCTCCCTACTCCTCTGTTCACTGAGCAGATGTCTATAAAAACTGTTGGCATGCAGATGTCGCTCTCATCTCCATCTCTCTTATAGATGTCATTTCCACTTTTCCATACCAGCCAAAGGTTATGATCTCACCCGGAATTTGAATTCCAGGTCACTTGGTCATTCCAGGTCATTGGGAGATACCTTGGAAGAGTTCTATAGCAGAACCTTTTTAAGAACTGGAATTAGTGGCATTCATCTTCATAGTACATCCTCTCCTAGCACAGAAATAGCTGGTATGTGGTAACTGATTAATAAGTGTGGACAATCATCATTCTTATGGTCATAACTATTATTATTATTACTACCAGGGAGCAGGTAATAATGTTCACCCAAATACCTAAAACCACCACCTGAAGGGTGATATTTACCTTTTATTTTATATTTTTCCTGATTAATTTGCAGTTTAAATATTATTTCTAGGCTAATCAATATTCTTGTTTTGTATACTGAATATAGAGTATTAGCTTCAACTTATTCATTTATTGATTTACCACTCATTTATTCAGTAAATACTTATTGAGTGACCAAGTGTTAGGAGCTTTGATACAGAGTGATTAGAATACTTGTCCTTAAGGTTAATACATTCTAGTGTAGTGTTTTCAAACAGCAGGACACAATTCATTAGTGAGACATAAAATTAATTTAGTGAGTCATGACAAGCACAAAAGAAAATAATACAGAATAGAATAGACTAGAAAATACCAAAGTGAACTTTGGTTAAGTATTATTCATGAACATTTATTTCCATAATATCTATGGAAGTATTGTGAATATCCTGGGCTGCATTGTAAAATATATTTCTTACAATAGGCTGAGATCAAAAAGCATTGAACACCACTGGCCTGGTGGTCTAGGGAAGAGGGTACAGAGGACAGATGCTTGAACAAGAAGATGACCAGATGGCTGAATTACAATGGTTTTCTTTGCCCCTCAGGTGTTTCTCAGTAAGTCAACAGATGTCCACAGACTGAAAAACACTTGAAAACCCTAGTCCAAAATCTCTTTGGGCTCAGATGCTTCGTGCTTTAGGACTAGTCCTCTTCATGGCCTTAAAATGTTCTCCCCACCTCACCCCACCCCCACTTTGTAGTAACTAAAATCAGTGACCTGTGACCTGATCTTCTTTAGAGCTGGATACACACACACACACATGTATTTTCATACTCTTTCTAAATTTGTAAACTTTAAGTCTTTCCTTATCAGAGAATCTACTAATCCTAACCACATAATCTAATCACATTCCCAATGCCACAGATAGCTTAAATATTTACAGGGCTGAGTGAGAACCAATGAATGTAGAAAGGCTGTCAAGCTTGGCAGCCTTGTCAAAAATTCAGTAGTAACCTACTTGCTGAAGGCCAAAGCCGGGAAAGCCAATTCCTGTGCCAAATGCGGGTTCCAATAAAGTTCACATTTCTATTCCAGTCCCACAGCCTATGTGCGTCTGTGTTTGTGGATGTGAGTTCATTGATTGTTTATTTTTTCTAAGCCCTTTGTGAGGTCTCTTGCAAATCACTTTCCAGGTCTGTGCTTGGAATTTTCTGCCGCACATTCTCAAGATTTTCAACCAGATCCAGACGGCACAGTTCCGTTCTGTTTAGATTTGTTTTCCTTTAAGTAGTCCTCCAACTAGGCTTTGAAGCAAGCACCCCAGGATGATAAATGAGAAAAACTCACACCTCTTTGAAGGACTGTGATTCCACTCTGTCTGCCTGGAGCCTAAGCAAAGCAGCTCTAAATTGATTTACAGAGACAACTGGGAAAATGGGAAAGCGTTTCCGTGGAAATGCAGCTAATTAAAGGCTAGATTAACCAGCTCTATCTTCTTTTCACTCTTTCTTATGCCTGAGCACCATATTGCTTTATAGCAGAAAGGTTCCTCACGCTAGGATGTCCACAGGGTCTTAATTCTTTGGAAACCATATTCCTAAGTAGAGTGGTAGACAGTCCTTAAAACCATCAGTTTTGGAACCATTTGCCTTCCTCTAGTCGGGGGCAGGAGGAGCGATTGTTTTCCTTTCCAGTTTGTTTTAGAGGAACAGCTGCTTCTCTGGGCATTTGGCTAACTCTTCTCTAATTCTGAACAAAATCACTAGGAGCCAAGAGCTCCTGGTAATGAAAAAGTTGGTACCTTAAGGCTAAACAGATTGTGCCTTTTCTCCCACATGTGAGTGCTCTTTCTAAGCAAGATCTGAGAAAAGGTACTTTGACATATCTTGGGATTGGTGGTTATAGGTGGGGGGCTTTCTGAATGCAAATGAAATGAACTAGATCCTTTGGCTTCCAGACTAAGTGAAATCTGAGGTCACCAATGAGTGACAGCTACAAAGATTGTGCAATTTCCAAAAGCAATAATTGCTACCCAGGTAATTATTAACAGTAACCAAGGCTGCTAATTCTCTCTCTGTTTTCTCTATTACCTCCTGCTCACTGCACTATGGAGTTCCCTTTGTGTTTCCATGGAAATACAGAGCAGTTTACTGAAATATTCTTCAAAATCAAGCATGGGAAACCCATCCTTTGTGTATTGATCTTATTAACTACATTCTGTTGTAACACTTTAATACCAGGTCAAATGAATAATTTCAAACCTTGGGACCATACATTTTATTTCCATGTCCTCACTCACATCTATTATGAAAATATATATTTGATATGATTTCAGAGTCAGTCTGTCGTGGCTTTTTATAACTGAGTGGACCAATTTTTCGGATTGCTCAGTGTCTAAATGGCAATAGATGCACAGTGTCATTTTATTTTCTCTTATGTTAGTAACTGAAGCATTTATTCCAACTTCAATTTAATTCCTTTTCCATATTATGTCTGCTCTTGGCTCCAGATCCCCACCTTCTTCATGGCCATACCTCTCTCTGCTCATCTTCTTTAGTCAAATACATTAATGTGGTGAACATGCATAGAATAATGCCTGCCACATAGCAGATATTCCAATACATGCTTTTTTATCATATCTGAAATATGATATTCCTTATTAGCAAATAGATGGTTGTTCCAGGGAACATATACCATTCAAAGCAGGATAATAGCAAAGGATTCAGTTTGTTTGTTTGACTGTTTTTGTTTTTAGTAACAGTTAACCAACATTCTTTGCCATCAGGTTCTTGCACTAAGGACCCAGAATGGAATTGGTGAGAGAGAAGCAGCAGAGATTTTTTCTTTAGTCATATAACTTAGTCATCATGATTCCTTTGTGGGTGAGACAGTAAGCACGTGGATGAGGGACCACACTGCATAGACTTTAGCAACAGGAATTGCAAGAGGGCGGGGGTACAGTTACTGAGCACATGGCCTGTGACCCTGATTGACTTGGCTTAAATCCTGCCTCTACCACTTGCAGGATGTAAAAGCTTGGGCAAGTTGCCTAATTGTTCTGTGCCTTACTCCTTTCATTTATCAACTGTGGTTAGTAATGTACTTACCCCCAAGGATTGTTACATGATTTAAATAAGTATCTATGGATTGGCTTAAAAACACCTATTATATGATAAGGATTGAATAAGTTTTCGGTATTTTTATCATTCAAAAATTACCTGTTTGTGGTATATGGTGGAAACAGATTTCGTGGGTAGTATAGAGAAGAAAATTTTAAAAATACAAGATACATTTGATTTTAGAGAGAGAGGGAGAGAGAGGACATTTCAGAAAGACATAAGCAGTAGTTAGAGTGTTGCATGGTTTTGATAAGAAAAGAAACCTTAAATGTAGTCAACATTGAAAAAGGAAAAATGTATATGGTTTAGGCAGTAGGCATAGAAAAAATTAAGTCAGGATTTTAGGGGAGGCATTGGGAGAAACAGGTAAGGCAAGAGTGTAGACCATTAACATTCAGGGATTCTCTAGAATAAGGTGACTGTAGATCATGGTAGGAATTTAATCAACTGAGGCAGAGTCGGCAGAAACTGAAGAGCTGGGCATGGGCTTCTCTGTCCAGCACCTGCAAGGTGTAGGAGGAGGTGATGCTGGCTGCTTAGGGACCAGTGGCTTCTCCTGCGAATAATATACTGAAAATACTAGATGTAAAACAAGTAAATGATTATTAGGCATAGCCCAACACATAGGGAGACATCTGAGCTGAAGTTTGGGAGGGGAGTTGGAAAGCAGACAAAGGAAGACGGCACAAGGCAAACGGGCAGAATTGTCCGTATAGGAGATTATACTGAACCTGTGTGCTTGGAAACTTTTTTGGTACTGTGATGATTTTGCATGAACCTATGTTGCCTCATCTCTTTGACCTAATGGGCTTTTTCCCATGGAAAGTATTCCAGGGCAAGAAAATCCAGAACTCATTCTCCCGGTGCTGTGGCTTTTGTGGATCTATTTGGATTACTATTAATAATCCAATATTAATAGCAATTGGAATAGCTGCCTTAGATTATATACATGTATGTGTATATATAAATATAAATATATATATATAAATCTTTCCCACAATTCTTCATAAAAATCTTAATATGTAAAGAAGGAAAAATTAGCACAACTCACTACTTTTAAGAAGACATGGATTGTACACACACTAACATGCATGTTAATTTTACCTTCCAATTTTACCTTCCTTGCCTTTTGTAACTTTAAAAAATAAAAATTATTCTATTATTTGTATGAAAACAGTTACTTATTTTAATGTGAAGGTGTTAATTTTTAATTTACTAATCTTGTATATTTGGATATGTGTGTACACATGTATAATTTATGTGAATATATATGTACATTTGTATATTATATCTACATATACAGTACATGATCTCAGAAGTATATGAGTGTATATGATGGGTAAACTTCTGATTTGTTATTCTCCAACTGGACAAATGAAACGTAAAGTCTAGTAGAAAAGAGCCACATGGGAACTCTTTCGTATATCCTTATTTAAATGATGTTGAATATAATGAAACCTTTGATTTCCAAGTTTTCATTTGACTTTCCTAAATTTCAATTAGTAAAGGTAAAAGTGTTCATGGCTCTACTTAGTGATGTAGAGGAAAGAGCGTGAGCTTTGAAAGCCAATAGATTTAAATTTATCTTTCTTTTTTATTTTTATTTATGTATTATGCTCTAAGTTCTGGGATACATGTGCAGAATGTGCAGGTTTGTTACATAGGTATACACGTGCCATGGTGGTTTGCTGCATGCATCAACACACCCTCTACATTAGGTATTTCTCCTAATGCTATCCCTCCCCTAGCCCCCCACCC
>NW_012104421.1:2638632-2641232 GCF_000951045.1 Mandrillus leucophaeus | reverse complement strand
CTAACTGGTGTGAGATGGTATCTCATTGTGGTTTTGATTTGCATTTCTCTAATGACCAGTGATGATGAGCTTTTTTTCATATGTTTGTTGGCCACTTAAATGTCTTCTCTTGAGAAGTGTCTGTTCATATCCTTCACCCAGTTTTTGATGGTTCGTTTTTTTGTTTTGTTTTGTTTTTCTTGTAAATTTGTTTCAGTGCTATGTAGATTCTGGATATTAGCCCTTTGTCAGATGGATAGATTGCAGAAATTTTCTCCCATTCTATAGGTTGCCTGTTCACTCTGATGATAGTTTCTTTTGCCATGCAGAAGCTCTTTAGTTTAATTAGATCCCGTTTGTCAATTTTGGCTTTCATTGCCATTGCTTTTGGTGTTTTAGTCGTGAAGTCTTTGCCCATGCCTATGTCCTGAATATTACTGCCTAGGTTTTCTTCTAGGGTTTTTATGGTTTTAGTTCTTATGTTTAAATCTTTAATCCATCCTGAGTTAGTTTTTGTATGGTACCAAAACAGATATACAGAACAGAGGCCTCAGAAATAATGCCATACATCTACAACCATCTGATCTTTGACAAACCTGACAAAAACAAACAATGAGAAAATGATTCCATGTTTAATAAATGGGATTGGAAAAACTGGCTAACCATATGCAGAAAACTGAAACTAGACCCCTTCCTTACACCTAAATGTATCTTTCTAGCTGTAAGAACTTGAACAAGTCACTCACTCCCTTTCTTTCTTTCTTTCTTTCTTTCTTTTTTCTTTCTTTCTTTCTTTCTTTCTTTCTTTCTTTCTTTCTTTCTTTCTTTTCTTTCTCCTCTTTCTTTCCTTCCTTTCTTCCTTTCTTCCTTCCTTCCTTCTTTCTCTTTCTTCCTTTTTTTTTTTTTGACAGACTTTCCCTCTGGAAGTGTTGTGTGGTGGCATAATCTCAACTCACTCAACCTTTGCATCTGGGGCTCAAGTGATCCTCCTACCTCAGCCTCCTGAGGAACTGGGATGACAGGTACACATCACCATGCCTGGCTAATTTTTGCATGTTTTGTAGAGACAAGGTTTCACCATGTTGCCCAGGCTTGTCTTGAACTCCTCACCTCAAGCAATCCTCCAGTCTTGGCCTCCCAAAGTGTTGGGATTATAGGTATGCCAAGCCTACTTTTTAAGACATGTTTTTTTTTTTTCGTGTATAAAATGGTAATAATAATAATACCTACCTCAATCAGGGGATGGTAAGGACCAACTGAGTTTACATAGTGCCTGGTGTGTAGTGGGTTCTCAAAACCCTATTATGATTATGGTTACTGTTATCTGACATTTACTTTTTATGTTTACAATTTTTAAGCTATAAAAGTAACACATATTTAAGGTAGGAAAATATAGACAAATGAGAATGAAGAAGAAGGAGAAAATGGAGGAAAAGGAGAATGAAGAGGTGGAGGAGGAGAAGAAGAAGCAACATCATGGGAGGTGGAGAAAGATTACCTGTGATCTCCACCTAGAGATGATCACTCTAATGTTTCAGTGTATACATTATCCTCATGGCAAATCCTCTGCACACATGCAAAAACACACACATTCACTCTTGATAAACAGATAGATAGAGGAAGAAAGATTGAGATAGATAACATTTTTATAAAATTGCAGTCACTCTGTGATGGTTAATATTGAGTGTCAACTTGATTGGATTTAAGGATGCAAAGCAGGCAGGGTGAAGTGGCTCACACCTATAATCCCAACACTTTGGGAGGCCAAGGCAGGCAGATCGCTTGAGGTTAGGAGTTCAAGACTAACCTGGCCAACATGGTGAAACCGCCTCTACTAAAAATACAAAAAAATTAGCCAGGCATGGTGGCAGGCACCTGTAGTCCAGCTACTCGAGAGGGTGAGGCAGAAGAATGGCGTGAACCCAGGAGGTGGAGTTTGCAGTGAGCCGAGATTGCGCCACCGCACTTCAGCCTGGACGACAGAGCGAGACTCTGTGTCAAAAAAAGAAAAAAGGGTGCAACGTATTGTTCCTGGATATGTATGTGAGGGTGTTGCCAAAGGAGATTAACATTTGAATCTGTGGATTGGGAAAGGCAGACCCACCATCAATCTGGAAATCTGGGTGGGCACCATCTAATCAGCTGCCAGCATGAAATCAGTCATAGAAAGAGCAGAGTTGCTGAGTCTTCTGGCCTCCAATTTCTCCCGTGCTGGATACTTCCTGCCCTCAAACATCAGACTCCAAGTTCTTCAGCTTTTGGACTCTTGGACATACACCAGTGATTTGCCAGGGGCTCTTGGGCCTTTGGCCACAGACTGAAGGCTGCATTGTTGGCTTTCCTACTTTTGAGGTTTTGGGACTCACACTGGCTTCCTTGCTCCTCAGTTTGCAGATTACCTATTGTAGGACTTCATCTTGTGATCGTATCAGTCAATTCTCCTAATAAACACCATTTCATATATACATCTGTCCTATTAGTTCTGTCCCTTTAGAGAACCCTGACTAATATACACTCTAAACATGCTTTCTAATATCCTTGTTTTGTTAAACTTAATAATACATGATAAAGATATTTTTGTGCCAAAAAATAGAAAATTTTATCATCATTATTAATATGCA
>NW_012104421.1:2632635-2638187 GCF_000951045.1 Mandrillus leucophaeus | reverse complement strand
CAACTATGCCCTTTTAAGTTTAAATTTATGTTTTCTTTTAATTAAAATGGTGTTTGTTTCCTTAAATGCATATTCATACAGTTTATAGTCATTGTAAAAGTGGAAGCCCTCCTTTATCTCTCCTGATACCCAAGTATGCCCCTCCTTCCTGCCTTCTGTGGTTCCACTCTCCTGTTCAGAGAGAACTGCTTTTCACAGCTGGGAGTGTATCCTCCCCTATCTTTTCCTACATTTGTGTGTATGTGTTTGTGTGTGTGTGGAGTTGTAGGTTTTTATTATACTTGCTATCAACAAATGAGTCGCTGAATTTAAATATATTCTCCATGATTTAGAAATATTTAGTGCTCAGAGAAAATATTTACACAGCTTTAGTTGAAGAGTAAAATAAATCATACATAGTTCACAGTTTATTTATCTTGAATTATGCACAGAATTAGGTTAAATCTAGAAAATCAGTCACCTCAAATCCTTTTTGGTAGTGAATGGATATGGGTGAATGGAACATAAATCATAAGCAAAACATACTCAGGAAATCACTTAAGAGTCAATGTAGGACATTTTACAAATGCAGTTCATTTAACCTCACAAACTTTTAAATAAGTTTATTATACATCCACATTTATATCCTGAGTAGATGTCTTCCTAATCTAAGCCTTAGAATTGGTATTGTATGTATAAATCAATAAAATATCTATTACATTTCATGTTTTTCCTAGTAGCAATATCTCATGAAAGGACTCTGAGATCTATAATAACACAGTATAATCAAGCTAAAAACTAGTATTTTGGTCCCATGGAAATATGTTTCTCAGAAAGGGGAAGTATTATATAGCTAAGATCACAATGATCTACTTGATATCAATTTATACACTCCTTTTATAGTTCAAAAAGAGCACGGGCCTATATTTTCCAATCTATGGTATAGATCTGAATTAGCAAAATTGTGATGTACACTTTAAAATTTGTTATTACACTTGTGAACATGTTCATGCAATAATAGAAAGAAATGCTTAAATAACTAGAGCTGTACGTGGGTAATCTAGTACTGATCTCTTCTCTTTCAGATTTATTTACATGCAATCTTATGTAATGGGATGTTAAGTGGGACATTTCCTATCACCTTGGAATTGGTGACTTGGGTCCAAAGCTTAGAACAGGAAGAATCAAGAAGCCCATATTTTAAAAAGATACTTGATAACTGGGCTAGATGCCATCCAGAACTATAGAGAGGTTAGCTCTGCTATCATTATCCACCACCCAGTTCCTATCTCCTTTGAATCTGTATGAGAAGACAGAAAGTGGGTGGGAACAAGGGAATCACTGGAGTTAGAAGTCAGGCCTTGTAATATTTTTGTACTAAGTCAACCTAGCTAACTTAGAACTGTGTTTCCCAGAATTTTCTTCTCTGTATGGTCAGGGATGGGGTTGGCCATAGTGACATTCGCATGAGAATTGGAAGGCGGAAGTGAAGCAGCAGACATATTTACTCTCAGAAGGTCAGAGGCTGTAGCAGCTCAAGCATGTTGAGTTGATTTTACATAACTCAACAATCCAGCCCACAGCTCTTCTAACTCTCATATTTCCTCCTTCAACTAACTTCTGGGTCAGATGTATGTTTAGCGTCCTGGCACAGTTCATCTGCATCTACAAGGCTACCCATCCTTGAAGTTGGAGATTTCAGAAGTGTGAGACTGATGCAGGTTCCAGCTCAACCTTGCTCTCCTCCACTTTATGTACATCTTTCCTTTCTGATGCTCTGACCTGCTGAGGTTAGGCCAGCACCAGATATGTAGAAGCAACAGCTGTATTATATACATAAAGATGGGACACAAGAGAATCATTTAGAGATTGAGGGTTCCCCAGTGAAGGGGGGAGACAAGAATCTCCCTACCCCACCTGCATGTTCTTTTTATTTCTTTTTTGTTTATTTCTTTTTAAAATATATTATCAATATTTTGATTGACAAACTATAATTCTGTACATTTATAGGATACAATGTGATGTTTTGGTAAATGTATACAACGTATTATGATTAAATCAAACTAATTGACATTTCTATCACCATACTTACGTATCATTTCTTATGGTGAGACATTTGAAATAGCCTCTATTATTTTGAAATATATAATACATAGCTATTGACTATAGTCACTCTACTGTGCAATAGATCTAAAAAGCAATTCCTTCTGTCTATCTGAAACTTTGTACCCTTTGGACAACAACTTTTCCTGCCTCTCTATACCCTTTCTCCCCAGCCTCTGGTAACCATTATTCACCTCTCTACTTCTATGAATTCAACTTCATTAGATTCCACATACAAGTGAGATCATGCAGTACCTGTCCTTTTGTGCCTTGCTTATTTCACTTACCATAATATTTGCCAAATTAATCCATGGTGTTGCAAGTGACAGAATTTTTCCTCTCTTTGAGACTGAATAGTATTCCATTGTGTGTATACATATGTCATATTTTTCTTTATCCATTCATCTGTTCCATATCTTGACTGTGGTGAATGCTGCAGTAATCGTGGCAGTGCAGACATCCCTTCAACATCCTGATCTCATTTCCTCTGAGTGTGTACCCAGAAGTGGGGTTACTGGGTCATACAGTAGTTCTGTTTTTAGTTTTTGAGGACTATCCCTACTGCTTTTCACAATGACTGTGCTTAAATTGCCACCAGCAGTGTATAAGAATTCCCTTTTCTCTGCATCTACTCCAACACTTGTTATCTTTCTTTTTTTTTCCCTGAGACAGGGTCTTGCTCTGTCACCCAGGCTGGCATGCAGTGGGTGACATGATCATAGCTCAGTGCAGCCTTGACCTCCCAGAATCTAGAGATCTTCTGGCCTCAGCCTTCTGAGTAGCTGAGACTGTAGCCATGCACCACCACGCCCTGCTAATTTTTAAATTTTTTATAGAGACAGAGTCTCACTTTGTTACTGAGGCTGGTCTCAAATCCTGAGCTGAAGTGATCCTCCTACCTCTGCCTCCCAAAGTGCTAGGATTATAGGCATGAATCACTATGCCCAGCCATCTTTTATCTTTTTGATAAATACCATTTGAACAGATGTGAGGTGATATTTCCTTGTGGTTTTAATTTGCAATTCCCTAATAATTAGTGATGCTGACCATTTTTTCATCTACCTATTGGCCATTTGAATGTTTTCTTTTGAAAATTTTCTATTCTGGTTCTTTGCCCATTTTTCAATCAGGTTATTTTCTTACTACACAGTTGTTTGATTTCCTTATATATTTTGGATATTAACTTTTTGTCAGACACATCATATTCAACTATTTTCTTATGGTATTCAACTATTTTCTTCCATTCTGTGAGTTGTCTGTTTATTTTGTTAGTTGTTTCCTTTACTATGCAAAAGCTTTGTAGTTTGGTACCATCTCATTTGTCAATTTTTGCTTTGTTACCTGTGCTTTTGAAGTCCTATCAAAATATTGCCCACACCAATGTCAGGAAGCTTTTCCCTCATGTTTTCTTCTAGTAGTTTCATAGCTTCAGGTCTTATATTTAAGTCTTTAATCTATCTTAAGTTGATTTTTGTGTATAGTGTAGGCTCTAAAACTCTAATTTTACTCTGATGAATGTACATATTTGGTTTCTCCAACACCATTTATTGAAGAGACCATCCTTTCTCCATTGTATGTCCTTGGAAACTTTGTCAAAAATTAGTTGACCATAATTGCCTGGGTTTTTATCTGATTTTGTTTTTTTTTAAGTCCTGTTTCATTGGTAGATGTGCCTACTTTTATGCCACTACCATGCTGGCTTCATTACAATCACATTATAATGTTTTGAAATCTGAAAGTGTAATGCCTCCAGCTTTGTTCTTTTTGCTCAAGACTGTTTTGGCTATTCAGAGTCTTTTGTGGTTTCATATGGATTTAGAATTGTTTTTTCCATTTCTGTGAAAAATGGCATTGGAATTTTAATGGAGATTATATTAAACTTATAGACCACTTTGGATAGTATGAACATATTAACAATAATGATTTTTCTAATCCATGAGTATGGGGTGTCTATCCATTTATTTGTGGTTTTTTTTCAAGTTCTGTCATCAGTGATTACAGTTTTCAATACACAAGTCTTTTACCACTTTGGTTAAATTTACACCTAAGTATTTAATTTTTTGTTGCTATTGTAAATGGAAATAAAGTATAAAGAATAAATGTATTGTTTGTTGTTTCTTTCCTTTTTGAGTAGTTCATTATTAGTATGTAGAAATGCTACTGATTTTGTATCCTACAACTTTACTGAATTTGTTTACCAGTTCCAATAGTTTTATGGGGGGATCTTTGGGTCTTTTATGTATAAGATCATGTCATCATCCAATAGAGATAATTTCACTTCTTTCTTTTCTATGATGATGCCTTTTATTGTCTCTCTTTTTTAATTCCTCTGGCTAGGACTTTCTGTACTATGTTGAAAAGAAGTGGTAAGAGTGGGTGATATGGTTTGACTGTGTCCCCACCCACATTTCATTTTGAATTCCCACATGTTGTGGGAGGGAACCGGTGGGAAGTAATTGAATCATAGGGGCAGGTCTTTCCTGTGCTGTTCTCATGATAGTGAATAAGACTCATGAGATCTGATGGTTTAAAAAGGAGAGTTTCCCTGCACAAGCTCTCATATCTTGTCTGCTGCCATGTGAGACATACCTTTCACCTTCTGCCGTGATTGTGAGGCTTCCCCAGCCACCTGGAACTGTAAATCCAATAAACCTCTTTCTTTTGTAAATTGCTGAGTCTCAGGTATGTCTTTATCAGCAGCATGAAAATGGACTAATACAGGGGGTACCTCTGCCTTGTCTCTGATCTTAGAGGAAAACCTTTCAACTTTTCGCCACTGAGAATGATGTTAGTTATGGGTTTGTCACATATGGCTTTTATTGTTTATGTTGAATTAAATTCCCTCTATACCTAATCTGTTAAAAGGTTTTATCATGAGAAGGTGTTGAATTTTGTCAGTTTTTATGCATCAATTGAGATGATCATCTGATTTTTATCCTTCATTTTGTTAATATGGTATATCACATTTGCTGGTTTGCATATGTTGAGCCATCTTTGAATTCCAAGGATAAATCCCTCTTGATCATAGTAAATAATTCTTTTGATGTGTTCTTAAATTCTCTTGCTGTTTTTGGTATTCTTTTTCTTTGATTTTTCAATAATTTGATTATGATACGTCTTGGTAAACTTCTTTTTAGGTTAAATTTGATTGATAACCTCTGAGCTTCCTGTACCTAAATGTTATTATAATTCCCCAGATTGGGAAATTTTCAGCCATTATTTGCTTAAATATGCTTTCTAGGCCCTTTTCTCTCTCCTTTAGGAATTTCTATTACACAGATGTTAGTTTGCTTGATGGTGTCCCATAATTCCTGTAGTCCTTATTTGTTCTTTTTCATTCTTCTTTATCTTTCTCTAAGGGATAATTTCAAATGTCCTGTCTTCAAATACCCTCATCTTTTCTTCTCCTAGGTCAAGTCTGCTGCTGAAAATGTCTATTGAATTTTTCAGTTCAGTTTTTGTATTCTTTA
>NW_012104421.1:2626146-2632585 GCF_000951045.1 Mandrillus leucophaeus | reverse complement strand
AACTTTGTCAAAAATTAGTTGACCATAATTGCCTGGGTTTTTATCTGATTTTGTTTTTTTTTAAGTCCTGTTTCATTGGTAGATGTGCCTACTTTTATGCCACTACCATGCTGGCTTCATTACAATCACATTATAATGTTTTGAAATCTGAAAGTGTAATGCCTCCAGCTTTGTTCTTTTTGCTCAAGACTGTTTTGGCTATTCAGAGTCTTTTGTGGTTTCATATGGATTTAGAATTGTTTTTTCCATTTCTGTGAAAAATGGCATTGGAATTTTAATGGAGATTATATTAAACTTATAGACCACTTTGGATAGTATGAACATATTAACAATAATGATTTTTCTAATCCATGAGTATGGGGTGTCTATCCATTTATTTGTGGTTTTTTTTCAAGTTCTGTCATCAGTGATTACAGTTTTCAATACACAAGTCTTTTACCACTTTGGTTAAATTTACACCTAAGTATTTAATTTTTTGTTGCTATTGTAAATGGAAATAAAGTATAAAGAATAAATGTATTGTTTGTTGTTTCTTTCCTTTTTGAGTAGTTCATTATTAGTATGTAGAAATGCTACTGATTTTGTATCCTACAACTTTACTGAATTTGTTTACCAGTTCCAATAGTTTTATGGGGGGATCTTTGGGTCTTTTATGTATAAGATCATGTCATCATCCAATAGAGATAATTTCACTTCTTTCTTTTCTATGATGATGCCTTTTATTGTCTCTCTTTTTTAATTCCTCTGGCTAGGACTTTCTGTACTATGTTGAAAAGAAGTGGTAAGAGTGGGTGATATGGTTTGACTGTGTCCCCACCCACATTTCATTTTGAATTCCCACATGTTGTGGGAGGGAACCGGTGGGAAGTAATTGAATCATAGGGGCAGGTCTTTCCTGTGCTGTTCTCATGATAGTGAATAAGACTCATGAGATCTGATGGTTTAAAAAGGAGAGTTTCCCTGCACAAGCTCTCATATCTTGTCTGCTGCCATGTGAGACATACCTTTCACCTTCTGCCGTGATTGTGAGGCTTCCCCAGCCACCTGGAACTGTAAATCCAATAAACCTCTTTCTTTTGTAAATTGCTGAGTCTCAGGTATGTCTTTATCAGCAGCATGAAAATGGACTAATACAGGGGGTACCTCTGCCTTGTCTCTGATCTTAGAGGAAAACCTTTCAACTTTTCGCCACTGAGAATGATGTTAGTTATGGGTTTGTCACATATGGCTTTTATTGTTTATGTTGAATTAAATTCCCTCTATACCTAATCTGTTAAAAGGTTTTATCATGAGAAGGTGTTGAATTTTGTCAGTTTTTATGCATCAATTGAGATGATCATCTGATTTTTATCCTTCATTTTGTTAATATGGTATATCACATTTGCTGGTTTGCATATGTTGAGCCATCTTTGAATTCCAAGGATAAATCCCTCTTGATCATAGTAAATAATTCTTTTGATGTGTTCTTAAATTCTCTTGCTGTTTTTGGTATTCTTTTTCTTTGATTTTTCAGTAATTTGATTATGATACGTCTTGGTAAACTTCTTTTTAGGTTAAATTTGATTGATAACCTCTGAGCTTCCTGTACCTAAATGTTATTATAATTCCCCAGATTGGGAAATTTTCAGCCATTATTTGCTTAAATATGCTTTCTAGGCCCTTTTCTGTCTCCTTTAGGAATTTCTATTACACAGATGTTAGTTTGCTTGATGGTGTCCCATAATTCCTGTAGTCCTTATTTGTTCTTTTTCATTCTTCTTTATCTTTCTCTAAGGGATAATTTCAAATGTCCTGTCTTCAAATACCCTCATCTTTTCTTCTCCTAGGTCAAGTCTGCTGCTGAAAATGTCTATTGAATTTTTCAGTTCAGTTTTTGTATTCTTTATAATTTCTTTTTTTATTGATGTAGTGTCTAACTTTTCATTTTGTTCATGAATTGTTTTCCAAATTTTACTTAATTTTGTATCCACATATTTTATGGTTCCCTGAACTTCTTTAAGAGGATTATTCTAAATTATATGTCAGCCATTTTATAGATCTTCATTTCTTCTGGGCCCATTAGCAGAGCTTTATTAGTTTCTTTTGGTGGTGCAATGATTCCCTAATTTTTCATATTGTTTGTGTTCTTACATTGATGCTTGCTTATTTAAGGAGAAGGCTACCCCTTCTGGCTTTTGCAGGTGTTCTTTGATGGTGATACACCTTTATTATGTAGTCTAGCCTGGGACTGTGGATGAGTTGGCTGGCGGCAACACTGAGCGTGCAGACTTTGCTGTCAGTTTCTCAAGTTGGGCTGGGTTGCTTCTTGTGTTCTGAGGGAGAATGGTATTGTTGATTGTGTTCTGTGATTCAGTGAGACCACTGGCTGGACTCTGAAATCAGGTGGAGCACCGCTGGCTGGGCACTGAAATTATATCTGTTCAGGCAGGGTTGCAGGTTGTCTTCCCTGGCTAGACGGTACTATTGTTTGGAATTTTTCAGCATGGCCATGCAATGGACTCCAAGTCTGAGTGAGGTCTCTGGGCTTGTTGTTTGGCTGCACAACGTGGGCAGGACCACAGGCTCTGCTCCACAGATACGTGTGGATATGGGCTTGCCTGCTGACCTAGAGGTAGCTTACGCAGAGCACCGAGATTTGGTTGAGTAACCATGCTGCAGCTGGAGTTGGGCAGGGCCAGATGCTCCCTCCCCAGGTAATTGCTGACCTGCAGTTGTCTCCTGACTTGGGAAAGGCTTAATGTGAGAACCAGAGCTTAGTTGGGTTACCTCTTCACTACTAGCATTGGACAGGGACAGATGTTTCTTCCTCAGGTAATCGCTGACCTACAGTTGCCTCTCGACCCAGGGAAGACTTAGGGAGAGCACTTGAGCTATGTGGAGACGCTCACTAGGGATTCAATCCTAAAGGACCTGTGGACCATGTTTTCTGTAGTGTGATAATATTGGGTAGTTTCTCTGATGTGGCACCTCCATAGATCCATTGGCTAAAGTTCAGAACAACTACCAAGATTTGTTTGATGGTTGCTGTGAACTCTACCCCCCACCCTTTTTGTTTGTTTGTTTCTTGGTTTTTTGAGGCAAAGTTCACTCTGTCACCCAGGTTGGAATGCAGCAGCCAACAATCTCAGCTCACTAAAACCTCTGCCTCCTGTGTTCAAGTGATTCTCATGCCTCAACCTCCCGTGTAGCTAAACACCCCTGTTCTTTATTTCTAACTGACCCCAGGTGGTATAGCCCTGCTGTTACTCTCAGTGTTTCCCATAGGATGAGACTGAAGTGAGCCTCTTTCACAGGGTCCCAGAATGGTGGGTAGGCTGAATGTCCACCTCCAACTCACTTTTCTCACTGTAGAAACCACAAGTCCAGAATTCTTTGTGCATGGCACTGTGCTAGCTTGGGGAAGGATGAGCATGCTTAATGAGAACCATTTCTCTTACCATTCAATCATGGCTTTTTTCAGTTCCGCAGTCTAAGGGGGTGTCTCAGCCTTACTCCTGAGTTCTTGGATATTCAGGATGGTATTCTTGCCTGTGGACAGTTGCCAGCTGGATTTCTGTAGGAGAGAGTGAAGTCAGAGAACTCCTATTCCCTTCCTGCCAACTTCACTCTCTGCATGTTCTTCTGAACTGGGAAACTGAAGGCCCTGGGTGCTGCCAGTGGGGTAGAGCAGAGGATGGAAGCAGAGTAAGTGGGAGAACTCAATGCAACCTCTGGAATTTGGGGCATGAGTGAACATAGAGTCTAGAGCCTGCATCTTTCCTAAAGTCTCTGAAGATAGCAGGCTGGACTACAATGATGTCATATGCCTGGGAAGAAGATGGGAGCAAACGCTACCTTTTAGGGGATATAAGAGGACTTCTCCAGGGCTCTGGTACAGGAAGCAGAAGTCATGGAGCTGCCAAGGTGGATATCTAGTGAGAGTTGCCTCATCTGGAAAGGGGGTTGGAAATGTGGAACTGTGGTAGGAGACAAATGTAGATACAATTACCCTTCAGCAATGAAGAAGTACAGTGAAGTTCACCACCATCCTCTAAAACCAAATAGAGAATATCCACGTACAGAAGTCACCAGTGGCAGACAGAGCCAGGCCAAGACAGAATGAGTCCAAAGACACCTCTGTAGACAGCCAGTGAGAGACCTCATCCTCTCCCTTGTTCCCCTTCCCAGCTCCTCTTCCCAAAGGATACAGAGACCCACAGTGGATACGACTGGGGAGAGGACAGAGCCCAGAGTCAGACTTAAGAGAGGGAAGAGGGGCCAGGCGCAGTGGCTCACGCCTGTAATCTCAGCACTTTGGGAGGCTGAGGTGGGTGGATCACTTGAGGTCAGGAGTTCAAGACCAGCCTGGTCAATGTGACAAAGCCCCATCTCTATTAAAAATACAAAAATTACCTGGGCGTGGTGGTGAGCACTTGTAATCCCAGCTACTCGGGGGACTGAGGCGGGAGAATCGGTTGAACCCAGGAGGCGGATATTGCAGTGAACTGAGATCATGCCACTGCACTCCAGCCTGGGCGACAGAGTGAGGCTCCGTCAAAAAAAAAAAAAAAGAAAGGAAAAAAACAAGGGAAGCGGAAGAGGAATTAAAAGAGAAGCCCACTTGCCCTCACCTGTGCAAGTCTCTTAAAATACACATCAAGCTTGTGCTGCAGAAGAGGACAGGAGATTTATAATAGTTTTGGGATTAGACTTTCAAACTGTGCTGAACTAATTCTATTTTGAATAACTAAGTTTTAACAGAAACTAATGGAATATGCCCAAAGAGACTTCTGATGTAACTGTTGAGAAGAGTGATTAGTGAAACATAAAATTGTTTCATGTTGAAATCCCCATTGCATTCAGATTTTTCTATAAAGTAGTTACTTTATATACTCATAAATGGATTTATAAACACATATATGGATTTATGTATATGAATTTATATACATATATAGTCACCCATGTATACACCATTTATATAAAAGTAACTGATTTGGAGAGCTTGAGAACCTAGATTAGACTTAGCAAATATATGGCACATGTGTCACACAAATGATCCCACCCCCTTCCCTTGCCCAAGGCAGACATTATCAATTAATCAATGCACCTTTTCACACTAAAGTAGGACTCAGGTACAGAATCCTTTTCAACCCAGGATTACTGGCAGCCACTTCCAAGAGATCACTATTGGCACACAAGATGAAACCTATTACATCTCTTTTCAAGATTCTAGAACAGAGCACTGCAGCAGGGAGTCTGATTTTCAACAGTCAAAATTGATCTTCCAAAAACTGTTTTTTATTTGCTCAGAGCCCATTTATTCTTACTATGGGCACAATTCTAGTAAACCTTATCAGCTGTCATCTGATTTACCAGTCCTTAACATGATACAGTCAGCTAATTAAGAGTTGCGATTTTGCTACAGAAAACAACACCCACAGTAGAAAGCAAGGATGTTGACACAAGCAGTGACGTAGTAAAAATAATTTCTACTTAACTGAGCACTCACTTTTGTTACAGGTCCTTGATAAGTGTTTTCTTTTATCCTCACAGTAATGGTCTTAGGAAGGCAAGCACTGTATACCCATTTTATAAATAAAAAAAGGTAGGCTTGCCGAACTTAAGCAACTTACACAGGAACACACAGTTGGGAATCAATTCCAAATATTTGTAGTACCAAGGCATATACTATTTTCTTGACACCATATAGACTGACCCTAAAATTTCAGGCTTTAGATTTCAAAGAGCATGGTAGTCTGGTGTCATGTAATGGAGAAACAGAGAATTCCCTAGGCCTTGATGAGGTCTAAAGGCATGAATTTTAGAATAGAATGTTTTTATTTTAATTTTTCAATTTTTGTGGGTATATAGTAGGTATATATATTTATGGGGTGTATGAGATATTTTGATACAGGCATGAAATGCTTAATAATCACAGCCAGGTAAATGGCTATTCATCCCCACAAGCATTTATCCTTTTTTGTGTAACAAACATCCAATTATACTCTTAGTTCTTTAAAAATGTACAATAAATTATTGTTGACTGTAGTCACCTTGTTGTGCTATCAAATAGTAGATCTTATTCATTCTATCCAGTTATATTTTGTGCCCACTAAACCATTCCCCTCCCCTCACCCACTACCCTTCATGTTTCTGACTCATTCTCCATCCAACTTTGTTCCACTGCTGGTAATGAACTGCGTTCCTTTGGAGGGGGAGATGCACTCTGATTTTTTGAATTTCCAGCTATTCTGCACTGCTTTTTCCCCATCTTTTTGGTTTTATCTGCCTTTGGTCTTTGATGATGCTGACGTACTGGTGGGGTTTTGGTGTGGGTGTCCTTTCTGTTTGTTAGTTTTCCTTCTAACAGTCAGGACCCTCAGCTGCAGGTCTGTTGGAGTTTGCTTGAGGTCCACTCCAGACCCTGTTTGCCTGGGTATCAGCAGCGGAGGCTGCAGAA
>NW_012104421.1:2546732-2626061 GCF_000951045.1 Mandrillus leucophaeus | reverse complement strand
ATGCCTCCCAGTTAGGCTACTCAGGGGTCAGGGACCCACTTGAGCAGACAGTCTTTCCATTCTCAGATCTCAACCTCCATGCTGGGAGATCCACTGCTCTCTTCAAAGCTGTCAGACAGGGGCATTTACCTCTGCCGAGGTTTCTGCTGCTTTTTGTTTAGCTATGCCCTGTCCCCAGAGGAGGAGTCTACAGAGGCAGACAGGTCTCCTTGAGCTGTGGTGGGCTCCACCCAATTCAAGCTTCCCAGTGGCTTTGTTTACTTACTTAAGCCTCAGCAATGGTAGGCGCCCCACCCCCAGCCTCGCTGCCACCTTGCAGTTAGATCTCAGACTGCTGTGCTAGCAATGAGGGAGGCTCCATGGGTGTGGGACCCTCTGGGCCAGGTGTGGGATATAATCTCCTGGTGTGCCGTTTGCTAAGACCCTTGGTAAATTGTAGTATTAGGGTGGGAGTTACCTGATTTTCCAGATGTTGTTTGTCTCAATTTCCTTTGGCTGGGAAAAGGAATTCCCTTTCCCCTTGCACTTCCCAGGTGAGGTGATGCCTTGCCCTGCTTCAGCTCTCACTGGTTGGGCTGCACCCACAGACCAGTGACAACTGTCTGACACGCCCCAGTGAGATGAACCCGGTACCTCAGTTGAAAATGCAGAAATCACCCGTCTTCTGTGTCGCTCACACTGGGAGCTGTAGGCTAGAGCTGTTCGTATTCAGCCATCTTGGGTGCGCCCTAAATGGGGTATTTTAATATGTTACTATGTTTGTGTACATAAGCACATATATGTGGTATGACAGAATATATATACAAATTTCCTCAAAGGAGGTATTGAAATGCTGACTGTCAGCTGACCCTATGCCCTACCCTCAACTTTGGGTTATTTTCATATAACAAATAGACTTGTTTCTTTTCTGTTTTTTTTTTTTTTTAATGGAGCAGGGAATGGGATCTTGGAGTTCTTAATTATTTTTGACTATTCATGATTTTCCCATTTCCATGCTCTCTTTAGCACCTGGTTAAATCACTGGCCTTTGGTTTCAGAATAATTTCACATTCTACAAACAATGTAAAATTATTTTTCTCCATTTACATCTAATAGAACTTCCTGGGAGAACCCTCCCTTGATATGCTTAAGAAATACCCTCTCCCGCCCCACCCCACCTCATCCTTTAGAACCTTCCCTTTGATTTGGCAGTATAATGAACTAGGTAAAAATGAAATTTTAGAGTCTCAGAGACTTCAGTTCAAGTCTTTGCTCAGCAATGTAATAACTTTGTGATCTTAAGCAAGATACTTAATCTTATTATGTATTTCTTCATCTGTAAAATGGGTACCATATCCGCATCTATTCCTTAGGCCACTGTGAAGATTAAACAAGCTAACATATGTAAAGTCCTCAGCACAATATTAGACACAGAGTAAGCCTCAATATTTGTTTTTTTAATTATTTTGATTTCTTAAATACTTTTAGGATGTCCCGGAGGTTAATCATCTTTGCCCCAGTTCTTGCTATGGGATAATTTCCCAAGTCCAGAAATTTGTTCAAATGAAAGAGGACTTTCCAGTTTGCTTGACTTTGTGATTAATTATGGATAAAGTGAATGGTAATTATTAATTTTTGAGGTGATTATCAGGTGCATGTAGATTACAATTAAAGACACTTTTCTCTAGACACCCTCCTTTCTATGGATTTTATTGTAAAGTTTTAATGCCCATATTTGGGCATAGCATAACTATTTCCCTGACAACTAGTAACAAAGCTATGGTCTAAGAAATTATTTCATTGTGATAACCAACAGACTGGAACAATAAAGAGAAAATCTCTTATTTAGTATCAGATACTTCAAGGAGAAAGAAAAAAGATGCTTCTTTTTCTTTCAAAAAAAGTGATACTGTTTTCAAGTTTGTCTCCTTCAGAAATCTCCTCTTTACATCAATTCAGGTTCAATCATGAAATCCCAAAGGAAGAAAAAAAAAACCTCATGATCTTCACAGCACATTGTTGGGCATGCTTCATAAAAGCAGTACCTACTTGTTTTGTTATAATCCTTCATTCTTTGAATTTAATGAGACAAGATATACCATATTGCCATGAACACATATACAAAACCAAATCAATTTCCTCAAGGAAAAAAATCCCTTGCAAAGCTCCAGCTCAACAAATTTAAATATTAATGGCTTTTACTACATCTGTATATGGTGAAATCCACTAATGGAGATCATCCCATAGCTCAATAAAACAAAATGAGAGTCTTTTAGGCAGATAGTCTCATACACAAATTTATGGTAGCCTGTATTGTGTTCTTAACTGGATGGATTCATGATAAGATAGAGTTAGGACTATACTTTTTCCTCTTAAAGAACGTTACAATGTCACTTCTGTTTCCCCACTCTTCCCTCTGCAGGTTCTCAGCTGCTCAGTTGTATGCCCAGCTTCCCTGGAAAAGTCTGACCAACAGAGTGGTCATAGGCCCAGCTGAACACTGGTCAACAAAAATGTCCTGCCCATGTCTGGTGCTAGGCCAATGGAAGGAAACCTCCAAAGGTAGGGGGCTAAGTATTTGGGAAGCAGTGGTTATGAAGCAAATGGCAATTGCATGAGTGCAGCGCGTGCTCCCTTATCATCTATTAGCTGCTTGTTAGCTAGTACTGGTTAGAAGGGGTCTGTATCTATATCTGTTTTATACATATTAGTATTCTGTATGTGAAAGAGTATCAAGGCTGAGAAAATCTCTCTCAGGGCAAAGAAAAGAAAATCACCCAGAATCCTAGCACTCTAGCCCAACTAATTGCATATATGTAAGGTTTTTTACCCCAGATTTTTCTATACACAACACATAGACATATACATATATGGCATTGTAATCATTATGGTCATGCAAGTTTTTGTCCTGTTTTTTTTTTTTTTTCATTAAACATCACACATTCAGGCAGTTTTCATAATCATCATTTAAATGATAGTACTAGGCATTGGCAAGCTACTTCTTGCCAGTCAAATCTGGTCCACTACCTGTTTGTATAAATAAAGTTTTATTGGAACACAGCTACATCCATTCATTGTTGTATTGCCCATGGCTGCTTTCATGCTATAACAGCAGAGCTAGTAGTTGTGACAGAAAACCCTATGACCCACAAGCATAAAATATTTACTGCCTGGCCCTTTACATGCCAACCCCTGACATTCATTCTATCAAGTGGAATCTATAATTTATTTAACCTACCAGCTTTTTTGAACATGTGAGTGGTTTTCTCTTGTCTTCTTACTAATACCTCAAGGAATATGAGTGTTCATACTTTAAAAAGAGGATTTCCTGAGTCTAAATTCCCCAAAGGAGGACTACTGTACCAAAGTGTATGAACATTTTGATAGCTTGAAATTTCTAAATAAAATCTCGTAAAACGAAGTAGTTTATCCTACAGTGGTGCATTTCTCTCTGACAACAGCATGCTCACCATATTGACAGAGAAAACAAGCATGGATTTTGGCTGACCTGTGGATATGTGGATATGTGGCTAATTGCTGGATTAGAATCTTACAAGCATCATTTTGCCTGTAGTCATGGGCATAGGTTTCTATGATAAGTGTGTTATGTGTTGAAGTGTTTGGTTAGTTGCCATGTATTATCTGCAGTGACCATTCTTCATTTTGAGGGAATCCTCTCATGTAGATTTGCTGCACAAAGTCCTTCCCTTACCATAGTATCTAATTCAACAAACAAAATGAATACCAAATAGGCCAGCAGAACCAGATTTATCATTTATGGGGCTAGTACAGTTCCCCTTTTCAAAAGTTATTAAAAATTTCAGGATGCTGACAACAGACCATTAAACCAAGCACAGAGCCAACTAAACGTGGAGCCTTTTGTGAATGTATTGGTTGTACATCCATAGAGTCAGCCCTACAGGTAGGTGGAGGATGTGTGTGAAGGCCACAGCTAAGAAAAACCCTGTTATGTGGAATACAGCCAGCGCTGCTGTTGTCCCCTCCTGAAACCACCAGACATGGGCAGTGGGCAAGGAAGGAGGAAAAATCCAGAAGTGTTTGCCTGTTCTACCTATGGAAGAAGATGGGCCAGAAACTTCTGTGACTTCCTTGGTGACAGTCACTGTGAATGCACCAGTCTGGAGTTTCCATCATTTACCTGTCCCATCTGTGGTTAAGAGAGTGAGCTCTCAATTCTGACTGCCTGAGTTCAAGTCCTAACTCTATGATGTGCCAGCAGTGGGACATAGAGGTACGTTACCTTTAGTTTACTCATCTGCAAAATGGGTCTAATAAGGGTACCTGACTCATAGAGTTTATTTTAACAGTAAGTGCAGCAACAATCCTTTTGTGCTTATGCCTGAATATACCCTGAGTAGATTTTCCTGGTGTTATGCTATTATCTTTTTAAAGGGTACCAAACTAATAATTTTTAGTGGGAAAAAAAAAAAAAAAAAAAAAGGTTGGTAGCTTGTGATAAGCCTTTTGGTAGAATAAAATGCTGATCGTTTTTCTAACATGGCAGCCTTGTACATTGCTCAGAGACACCTTTCAACTACTGGTGCATCAGTGCTGACTCAACAGCCTGCATAGACAGAGAGTTGGGGTGAAATGGTAGTGCCATTGATATTACTATTACTCTTTCGATGTTGAAATCTTATGGTGAAAAGCAGAATGCTTGCCTCTGTACCAGAAATGGTGGTACTAAAACAATCCTTGTAGATTCATCAGCATTTACCTAAGTATGTTCCACTAAAGCAGGGCTGAGGACTGCCTCAAACTTTTGAAAATCAAAAGAATTCTATGAACAAATAAATTTTAGAAATGCTGTATTAAGCTCATGTAAATGGTATCTTTACCTTTAGTATTCTGATGTATATTGTAAGTATCTAAGAAGGGACTTTCATATTTTCCACGAAGTACATTTTTCTGGGAATATATCACAGAAGCAATGTTTCAAGAAACACATTTTGGGAGATACCACTCTACTAAATATTTAAGCGCTGGATCAAAGTAGATGTTGCTTTGTGAAGCTTTATTTCTTTGGGAGGGGCAAGCTTTAACCAGAGGCATCATGAACAAAAGACATGTCTGTATAATGCCCAAATCCAGGTAATAAATCTTAAAGACTCAGTAGAAAGATGCTTAGCAACCTCTTTAGTGATGTGGCAAGCAGGCCTCAAAGTTCTCAGGTGACATGGAATAGAGATGAATATCCACCAAACTCAGCCATTGCCAGTGGAGGGTGGACTGAGATGCCTTTTTTCACAGTGGATCTATTTTTGATTCCCATGTGATTTACCAAAAAAAGGCAGGGCCTTGACACCTTGGGGACAGTTATGCTTATTCTCAGCTCAGCAGATTGGGCGAGAATGATTTAAGCAGCAGAGGAAAATTAATTGGCTGCTTTGGCTTCTTCCCCTTCCTGCTAGGCTTAACCCCCTTCCAGATTTCTTCTGCAGGACAGTTCCCCTCTCCCCATGCAGATCTCAGCCAATATAGAGTGCCAGGAGGGTGAGAGGGTGCATTGTGAGGCATGCAGAGCACTCTCCACAGGTAAACCTGCAGCTTTGCAGGAAGGTGGATGCACACTCCCTCCTATCCTCAGCCAACTCATTGCTGCAATCTAAGAGGACAGGATGTCTAGTGCACTAGGGACAATGCAGGCTCTGCCATCAGAAACAAAGTGCTGATACTCCAGCCTTTGACTCTCCTTTGTGGCCCACAAAATGCAACTGCCACCTTTGCATTTGATTGTTTATTTTTAAAGTGAGGGTAGGCCCATTAGAGCAATAGATAGGGAGAGAAAGGGCCTCAAAACGTGATCTTTGTTCTTGGATACCAAGATAATACTCATCTTATTATCCACTGGGGTCAGGTGACCCTTCTAAACTTAAGAAGCAATAATTCCAAGTTATGCTTCCTGCCTCTTTCTATTCTCCACACCCTCTCATACATAACTTTCCTGTCTCAACAGTGATCCTGTTTTTTCCATGAAAGATTTCTCTGCGTATAGAGGAGGAAGAGTAACATTTTACTGTTAACTTAGTCTCTAGGGCATGTATATTTCCTGCCTTTATGCTTAAGCCAAAGCTGGGGTCCATTCTTTAGTTTAAAATCAGAGCCTTAAAATTGTGTAACACTGACACATAAGAAACCCCAGTGCAAAAAATGGTGGCAGATGTGGAGACTACAGGAGAAGGGATCCATGTGTCCTGGAGTCAGTTCCTGATCTTCACTGAGCTCCCACAGCAATTATTGTTAGTTGCCAGGTGGTCTGTTCTCAGGGCTGTTTGTGTTCTGATATTTCTCCCTTGTCCTCCAATAAGACTGGATAAACTCTTTGAAGATAGAGACCCTATACAATGTTTATTGAGAACTGGCACAAAAGTCTCTAAAGCTCCAGTTGAAGGTATGTTTTCTCCCTCTGATGATTATAGGGCAGTCTGGATCCAACCTGCCTAGATCAAATTCTGTCTCTGCTACTAACTAGCTGCATACTAGCTACTTCGGCAGGATTCTTCCAACTTCTTATCCATAAAATAGGAAGCTGTTATGAGCAAAGTCCATGTAATATGCTTAGCACAGTTCCTGGCACCTAATGGTACTTCAAAAGGTGAAATAATAATGTTCATTAAGTGCCAACCATTTTCATACATACTAGTTTAAAAGCCTTTAAAGTAGGAATTATTGCCACCATTTTACAGCTAGAAAAATCAACTGGGAAATCAGCTAGGAAAATACAGCTAGGAAATCAGAGAAATGTTTTTTTTTAAGTTCCAGATCAATCACACAGTGAGCAGCAGGGCTGAGACTCCAGCACAGATCTGTGTAACCCCAAGGACTGCAGTCTCTGGACCTCTCCACACTGTCTTGAATATTCAGGCCATTAAGATCCTGAACTGGGAACTCCTAGTGTAGCTCTTTTGTCACTTGGCAAAATTGCCACCAGTGACCAGAATGAAGAGGTTGAAAACAGGCCCCTTCCAGAGTTTGATTCTCAGCCACGGGGTGTTGACTGCTTTGTGCCTCCTGGGTCCGCCTGATGAAACTCTGTGACTCCGGCTCAGGATCATTGTGAGGCAGTACACAGGAGGTCAGCCCTGTAATTCCATAACTGCTCACTCGCTGACTGCTTAGTGAGAAGCCATGATGACAGCTGGGATCCTTTCCATGATGAGTAATTACCCTGTCACACAAATCTATTTTGACCACATCCTTCTGGGGTACGACCACCAGTTGATTTAAAATGCAAACCCTTTGTAGCTCATTGCCATGACGGTGAAATATAGAGTTTGCCAAGACTTTTCTTTGTTGAAGTATTTATTGTAAATCATTAGTTACTATGAGTTGCTACCCATACATCAAGCAATTCCTACCTGGCCCCGAGTGCTGAAAGAATTCTCTGTGCTTTTCTAGAAAATGTACCATTTGTCCAAGAATATAATTACTATATACTTTTTAAAAATCCAAAGCTCATATATTTGTGTAGAGAAACTCAGGCCCAAGGACACCCAATAACTGGGGACACTCAATGTGGTTTTTAATACAGGAACCACAAGTCTTTGGGGATGTTTATGAACATGGATAATAAATGCCTCACCTACTACTCAGGCTTCCAGCCAGAGAGGGGAGGGAGTGACAGGCAAAGCAGAGTGTCTCCCTGTTCCAAGTCTTGCACTAAACGCTTTATATAGGTCTTTAATTCTCCCAATAGCCCCAGTGGGTAGGTATTAGCATCTTCATTTTACAGATGAACAAATTGGGGATCCCCATCTTACACCATGAAGCAGTGGAACCAAAATTCATACTGAAAATAATTGACTTTCCCAAGTCTCTCTGCTATATCACCACACACAAAGAGACTTGCAGCCCCAGCTAGCTTATTTCTGGCTTCTGCTGCTCTGATTCTTCTGTGGGTGGCTTCAGAACAAATAGGATGGCTGAGGTCCCCCATCATCAGGGCTGCCGTTGAACATGAAGGAGGAAAGCTGCTATGTATAGCAAGCATTTTTATCTTGCCACCAACAAAGATCAAGCACACAAAATCTGAATCCCCCCAGGGGTGGGAGAAGGAGTGAGTTTCTATTTCTCCCAGACCATTCTGTCCAGAGCACACAGCAATATGGGCAGACAATTAGTACGAACGGATTTGAGCAAAACAGCAAATCTGATTGATGCTGAAAGCACACCCATGTGGGAGCACACAAAGGGATGGAGAAGAGGGGTGGTCATAGGAAGCGGGGCCTGCTTAAAAATTCAAATCCTCATAAGCTTCTGAGGAAGCTGCTCTTTTCACTGGGCAGGTTTTTAATATTTATTGCTGAGGGCTGTTTTAATCCTAATGAAAATAGCATGTTCCTAGGAAAAGAAATGCTGGAGCTACAATGAATGAATGTGGCTCTGGCATTTAAAATGTCTCACAAGGCTCACAGAGGGTAGAGGTGACCCGGAAGTGAATCATTGACAGTCTTCAGGAAGTACTGCTGCCAGAAGGAAGTTGAGCTCAAAACAGGGTATGTGTAGGTGAGTTCAGGCTGAGTTAATCCCTGAATGGGTCTGAATGGAACACCCATTTCTGAAGAGGGTCAGACTCAGAGTTAATCTCCCAGGGTTTGAATCCCAGCCCTGCCATCTCTAAATCTCAATCTCCCCATCTCTAAAATACAGAAAATGATAATTACAGATTTTGTTGTTTCATTGTGAAGACCAATTGAGACAATGAATGTAAATCACTTACAGAGTAAGTGCTAAATAGTGAGAGATGCATTATTATTAATATATTTTTATTGTATGGATTATCCTTAATATTATTGACTTTTTTCCCAAAAATATAAGGATGCCAGATATGAACTAAGGGATAGTAACTAGGAGGACCTATTGAAAAGAGTCAGAGAAAATTAATGCTGAATCTTCTGTTGATAAAATTCAGATTCAAATCTGATTCAAACTGAGAAGGAAAATAAGAGCTTCTCTCTTGCAGTGAGGGACACAGGCAAATTAACTGTTTATCCGAATAGTGTTTCATTGGCAAATAAAATGTGTTACCTGAGTCCAACCATGTCATCAAGTAGGATCTAAACAGAGCTGAATCTGTGTGTAATTCTGAAGACTGGAGTTTGTCTTGCTCACTCCTAGCTGCTGTTGTATGCCTGTTTTTTCTTAAGTGGAATCATTTCTAACCACTCAGTAAATTCTCTCTGTTTGCCTCTCCCCATCTGTAATAGTGGATCTGTGACTGGGGTTTCCCTTTCTGTTGTTGGGTGAGTCTGATGCTTGGTGTGAGTATGCTGAATGATCCTGACCACCTTCTCTGATCTTCTCAGGCTCACAAATGAGGACCTCAGTTCCTCACTCCAAGGAATAGCTTAAGAATTTAAAAGGTATCATGACCTAAACTAATATGGTATGTCAACTTCCATATGAAAGTCAAAATCAAAGTTGTATCAAACTGTAAAGTAAACTTACCTTTCGAGGTGACATAAAGCTTAAATGGGTACTGGAATTATCTTTATTCTAATTTCTCTCTTGCTCTTTCTCTTTCGTTCTGTGCCCCTGCTTTGCTGGTTCCCTAAACTCATACCTAGTCTGACTATTGCATATCTAGCACCAAGATCAGATTCCAAAAATTATTAAGAAGAAACATAAAATTGAGATGACTAAGTTCTAAATCTCTCTTCTTGTCTTGAGGAAAATGCCCTGTGCTCTCTCTCATAATTATTCTCAAGAAGCATGCCTAGCTGAAGAGCTCAGCAAATTGTTTGCTTTTTTTTGCCTTTCTTTTTCACCATCTTTTGCCTGCAATAATGGACAGTCTCCCAACTGGTTGTCTCCGTCTCTCTTGCCTTGCTCTCCTTTACTTCATTCTCCATGCTGTTGCTACTGAGAGCTTTCTAAAATTCAAATCCAATAATGTCGCTACTGAGTTTAATACCTTCCAATGACTCCTCATAACTAGAGCTACAGTTCTTAAACCAGGGAAAGGTACCACTTGGGGTCAGGTGTTACTTGTCATGGAGGGTGTGAAGGCATAGGATAATCATGATGGATCTCTTTTTTTTTGTTTTGTTTTGTTTTGTTTTTTGTTTTTGTTTTTGTTTTTGTTTTTTGAGACAGAGTCTCACTCTTGTCACCCAGGCTGGAGTGCAGTGGTGCTATCTCAGCTCACTGCAATCTCCACCTCCTAGGTACAAGCAATTCTCCTGCCTCAACCTCCTGAGTAGCTGGGATTCCAGGAGCCTGCCAGCACGCCCGGCTAAGTTTTGTATTTTTTTAGTAGAGACTGGATTTTTGCATGTTGGCCAGGCTGGTCTTGAACTCCTGACCTCAGGTGATCCACCCACCTCAGCCTCCCAAAGTGTTGGGATTACAGGCATGAGCCACCACACCTGGCCATGATGGATCTTCTATAATGCCAAGAGTGATGAATGTAATGTATTCATATATTAACAAATATAAATATGTTATGGAGTGGAACACATAATCAATTCAAATATTAGAGACTAAGTATGGGATTTCAGAGGCAGTTCACAGGAGTCACTGGCTTCTGACCATGCCCCAGGACTTATGAAAATATGTAATCACTCTCCTAAAACTGCAGAATAGAAAAGTTGGTGAAGCATTGCCCTGAACAGTAAAATCGAACCCTTTGATGCAAAGAAAATTCTCTCAAATCTGAAGCCAGCCTTTTCTTCACAGCACCATATTTCTTTCCCAACTTTACCCTATCCAACACCCCATGCTACTTGCATAGTTCATGCACAGTTACAAGCATCTTTGCTAATTTTACTCTTCTAGCTCTGTGTCTCTGAAACACCTGTCTTGAAGCATGCATCTTCTTAAAAAGATTGAAAGTAGTGGTTCTCTTCCAACCTTCCCTTTACTTCACCCAAAGAATCCAGTCTACCTTTCTCCCCAGATAGCCTCTAAGAAGTTAGCTCAGCAGTGTGTGTGCTTGTTCATCTCTAAAGAGGAGAGGGGCCTAGGCCAGGCTGCCTTGACTAAGCACATGGTGCCTACCCCATCTGTTGAACATCAGGAAATGGTGAGTGATTGAGGGCTAGATGCTGGGGTACACTGCCTAGATTTGCATATGGGCTCCCTCACTTGTCGACTAGATTGATCTTGAACTAACTAGCTAACTGCTCTGTGCCTCAAATTCCTCACATCTACAATAAAGATTATAGCAGAATAATAATTCTGTAAAGAACATCAAGGAGTTTAAATGTGTTAAATGCTTCAAAGAATGTCTGGTACCTAAATGAACATTAGTTATGATCATTCTTAACCTCTCCTTGCTAGTAGGAGGGTGTTGGCTCAGAATATCTAGTGTCCTTATGTAAAAGATCCTGGTCCCCAGGCATTCTCACATGGCCCCATCGCAGCCTGAGTCCTGTGGCTTATAGGATGAGTGTACTCTGGGAATAAAATTCAGCTCTTTCTGTTTTTCTTTCCTTACCCAGAGCCAGGACATTCTGAGGCACCCACGCATAACCTCCACACTCTCTTTACCTCTGTGGCATGTCTGTTAAAAAAGAGACTGAAAGATGAACATATTTCTAAAACAGAAGTCATGAGGGAAAAGTTTAATGTTGAATTGATTAGTATTTTAATTTTTAAATTGAGATAGATTTTTAAGTCTAAAAGATATGCATGAAAGAAGAAAGAGGAAGAAAGGAGCCAATATTTGTTGCACATTTATGTACCAGTTTTCAATCCTCAATCCCTCTAATAGTCCTACTTAAGGGAAATAATTATCCTTCTATGGAGAAAAAAAAAAAGGCCTGAAATATTAACTATCCCAGGGGTTAAATCCCCTGACCATCCAACAAATTAAATCACCATGACATTTCCTCCTACTGAAATTCAATGTCCATGATATTTTAAGGTAAAGGGTGTTGTTTCAGTCATTTTTAATTAGTGATATCTCCATTCTCTGGAAAACAGACTTCTCAAATCCCATCCCCTCACCCTGTATACTGGTATATTGGAAGGGACTTCTCAGTGAAGTATGTCTCTGCAGATTGTGCAAAGGCTTCAACAACATAAGCTAGTTCTAGGGCAGACTAAAGGAAGGGGCTCAGGGTGCTGTAGAGAGTTGTTGAGGCCCGGTGCATGAAGCCACACTATCTTCAGGGAAGTAGATGGCAGCCCATGTCCCATCCTCACATATGCAGAGGTCCTTGGGAAGCCACTCTGCTTGCTATCTTGGACATTCCCTCATATCCCTCATAGCATGCCAACTCCTGCCTCTCAATATGAGAGTGGTAAGTGAGGCTTCAATAGAATCAAGGGCCTGGTCCTCAATTCCTCTTGGGCATTACTTGTTAAACTACTGTGAATGAACCAACATGAAAAACCTTGCAGCTGCTAGACCCACAGGTGCCCAACACCCTGGGACATAAACCAATTGGCCATGTTCTACTCAGGAATTTGTATGACTCAGAATGTAGGGTGAGAGCTTGGTCAAGGCTCTTGCCCACAGAATTTATTGTGTGCATGGGTAATTACCCTGGTTATTCATGCTAAGGCTGTCTTTCCATAGTTTTTTGCCAATGGTCACAGTTTGTTATTGCCTTAAAATTTAGCAATTGGCAGCGGAGGACTGCTGAGATAATGAGACATTGCAGTATCTTTCCCTGATGAAGGAGATTGTGGTCACTCCCTTTAATGTGTTCTTTTCCGCTAGAAGCAGGTGCAGCAGCCTGTTGCAGTGGAAATAGCAGCTCACCTGGAGCCAGGCAGATCACCATTCTAATCCTAGCTCTGCCACCTGCCAGCTATGTGAACTTCTGCAATCTACTTGGTCTATCTTTACCTCAGTTTCCTGGTACACAGGGCTGCTGTGAAGATTAATTACAAATGAGTAAGATAATGATGGAAGGATGCCTAGCAATAGTGAGGTCTCAATAACTGGGTGTTTCTCCTTCTCTTCCTGTTTTTAGATCTGACTATTTTCACCATGGGCATTAATGATTGTGTTTTCAACCACTAGCATGAAGTTCAAGGCTCTGTTACTAGTGGTAATGGGAGATAAAATGGTAATATTCTCAAGGGACTAACATTTTCCTGGGAGAGAAGACATAGTTAGGGAAGAGAACAGGACCACGAAATGCTCGGTTATCTCCTGCACACTCTCAGACCAAGATGGGGAGAACTCTGTGTGGGCTCTGCTTATCAGGTTTAGCTTCATGGAGGAGGAGATGTGGAGTGAAGAATTAATGTGGCACGCTTCCCTGAACATAGTAGCAGATACTCCGTAAATGTTAACCGTGTTGAATGACTGCACATATTTAATGTTTGGAATGAATAACTTTCTAGTTTATGGTGTAAACTGCTCAGAGGAAAAGTGAACATCCATAGATGGTTATAAAATAAATTTTAGGAAAGAAAAAATTTTAAATAGCCATGAAATCACTTTCTTGTAGTTTAAAGGACAGACTTAACTGCCACATCAATTATGTGAGTTTATATATCCTATTCTTTGGACAAAAGCTAAAGTTTTTGAAGTGTATTGATTTTTAAATACAGTAAATAAATACTATTAAAGATAGCATGTGGATATGCAGTATGTGAATGAAGCTTGGGAAATTCTGCTGGAAGTATTATAATATGATCCATTTCCAGATACACTGTGGATGGAAAGAATCATTCTGCTGTGTGAGGCTATGTGATCTTGGGCAACTGCATTCATCTTTCTGTACCTCATCACCCTCATTTACTAAGTACGGTCAATTATGATGCTACCTTATGGGGTTGAAGGTTAATATCTATAAAGCATGCAGAACACTTCTCTGTATGGGTTAAGGTTTGAGTAGAACAAGAATAAAAAAATGAGACTGACATTAGTTTGTGCGCTACCACTGACTGAGCCATGGTGGCACTAGATGTTTTGGTAGGACTTTGATAGCAAGAGTTAATCTACCCCACACTGATGAAAAATGATAGGTCAACAGATTGCCCTGTGGTTCCCAGGAAGGGATTCCCAGCTCTGACATTCACACCCTTGTGGGTTACTTAAGGTCACAAGTACATTTACTGTATGACCAGAGAAACCACATACTTGTGCAGCTGGGAGCATATTCCTGCCAATGTGCAGAGGACTGATGTGATGCTACAAACAACGGCATGGGTGATTTTTTCCTAAGATGAGTAAGCACGCAGTCAACTGAGATGAATTTAATCTGAACCTATGCTCCAGTGAAGTCCAAGATTCCCCAGATTCTTGTAGAGGCATATAAAATAATTAATCAAATCTTATCTCTGATATTTTTAATCAGTTAATGAACATTTTATTTCAATGGTTCCAAAGACTAGCCTATTTGAATGGAATGGTAAACAGTTTATATATATAAAATGATTTGGTTTCACCCAGAGGTAGATATATTTTAGTTCTCATCCACATTGCATTTTCAACTCATGATGCATAGCCATCAGTTTTAGAATTTTAAAAATATTTTCAATAAGCAACACATACCAAGTAAGCAGACATGGTGGAAAATACAGAAATGCTGTCGTCAAAGATCTGCTGCTGAAGAAAATGAGCCCCAAACCTCTACCTCTAGGTATTCCTCTTGAACCCCAGACCTATATGACCAAGGCTATTGGACATCCCCCCAGTACACACAGAATTGTTCTCTTGGAGATTCTCAATACACAATAGCTTTTAAAGATGTTGACAAGTCCTGTATTAAACAATGCTGTTTAATCCAATCATGTACGATAATGTGCCCCTTTTTAAGTGATAACATTAATATTTCTATTTCCTATAGGACAGAATAAGACATGCTGCCCCAACATAGATGGTTGAAGCACACCATTCACTCATTCAGCAGTCTAAAAACTTGGGTGACTTACTTTACTTCTCCTTTTCCCTCATCCATCCAGTCCCCAAGTCCTGTTGCTTCTACCAGGGAAATGTCTCTAGGGTCTCTGCCCTCCTCTCCATCTCTGCTGTCAAGACTCAGTTTAAGTCTTGCTCATGTCTATTTTGAATGTCTAGACTGCTCTCCCTGCTTTCAGTTTCTCTCCTCTATAATCAACCACTGACTTATTTTCCTAAAAATAAATTTCATCATATTGCTTTTTCACTTAAAACCTCTCTGTCTCCCCATTGCCAATACAATGATGTGAAAATTATTACCACAGACTAATTCTCAGGACAGTATAGGATGGTAGTTATAAGCATAGCATTTGGAACCAAATACAGTAATCTTGCCTTATGTATGGTAGATACGTTTCAAGGCCCCCAGAGAATGCCTGAAACCATGGATAGTACTTGTGATGGTTAATATTGTCAACTTGATTGGACTGAAGGATGCAAAGTATTGTTCCTGGGTGTGTCTGTGAGGGTGTTGCCAAAGGAGATTAACATTTGAGTCAATGGACTGGGAGAGGGAGACCCACTTTCAATCTGGTTGGGCACCATCTAATCAGCAACTAGGATAAAAGCAGGCAGAGGAACATGGAAGGACTAGACTGACTGAGTCTTCCGGCCTTCGTCTTTCTCCCATGCTGGGTGCTTCCTGCCCTGGAACATCAGACTCCAAGTTATTCAGCTTTCGGACTCTTGGACTTACACCAGTGGCTTGCTAGGGGCTCTTGCGCCTTCAGCCGCAGACTGAAGGCTGCACTGTTGGCTTCCTTACTTTTGAGGTTTTGGGTCTCAGACTGGCTTCCTTGCTCCTCAGCTTGCAGATGGCCTGTTGTGGGACTTCACCTTGTGATTCTGTGAGTCAATACTCCTTAATAAACTGTTTTTCATATACGTATGTGTATATGTGTATATATATGTGTGTGTATGTATGTGTGTGTGTATATATATATGTATATATATCCTATTAGTCCTGTCCCTCTGGAGAACCCTAATATAGCACTGAACCCTATTGATACTGTTTTTTTGTTTGTTTGTTTGGTTTTTTTTTTTTTTTGGATAACCAAGACAGCTACTAGGTGACTAATAGGCAAGTAGCATATTCAGCGTGGATCCACTGGACAAAGGGATGACTCATGTCCTGGGCAGGATGGAGAGGGCCAGCATAAGATTTCATTATGCTACTCAGAATGATATGCAAATTCAGATTTATGAATTGTTTACTTACGGAATTTTTCATTTGATATTTTCTTTTTCTTTTTTCCTTTTCTTTTGGATGGAGTCTTACTCTGCCACCAGGCTGGAGTGCAGTGATGTGATCTCTTCTCACTGCAACTTCTGCCTCCCAGGTTCAAGCAATTCCCCTACCTCAGCCTCCCGAGTAGCTGGGACTACAGGCACCTGCCACTATGCCTGGCTAATTTTTTTGTATTTAGTAGAGACGGGGTTTCACCATATTGGCCAGGATGGTCTCGATCTCCTGACCTCGTGATCTGCCCGCCTTGGCCTCCCAAAGTGCAGGGATTACAGGTGTGAGCCACCACACCCGGCCTCATTTGGTGTTTTCTGACCATAGGTGACCATGGGTAACCTACACCATGGAAAGCAAAACCATGGATAAGGGGGAGACTGCTATAGTTTTGTACAGGCCCTAAGACATTGATTTAATCCTCCTAAGCCCCAGTTTCCTCATCTATAAAATGGGCATAATTATGTTACAAGTTTTACAGGATTATGGTGATGATTAAATGAGATAATGCAGGTATAACACTTAACACAATACCTAAAATATTGAAAATGTTTATAATTTTAGTCATTCTTTTAGTCTTATACATGACTCTGAAGAACTGAGTCCTAGCTCACCAGTATCCATTTCACAGCCTTTTCCCAGCCACCTATGTTTTAGCCACAGCAAATTCTAACTTTTCTCTGACGTTCTAGGCACTTACCTGTCTCTATGATTTTGTGCTGTCCATTCCCTCTCTGCATAGTGCTATTATCTGCTTCTGTAGTGGAAATGTCCTCACTCCAAGAGACCATTATGCAGGTTAAAAGAACTTATCATTATAAAGCCCATGCACTTTTCTGTACAAGAACGTCTTGAAGGGTTAGTATGCTTATTTGGAATTAGGTGGAAATGTAAATCTACTGACTTGACCCGTGCGGTTGTCTAGGTTCCTTTGTGAGTGAGAGAAGGGAGAGAGGGAAGGTTCTTCTTAGTTGACAGAGGAATCAGATTAAAAGTAGCAAGGGAAGAACTGTAAGATACCATGCTTAGAAGCAAAGGCTAAGAAACAGGGAGGACCAGGAATAGTGACAGATCACTTAGTGTAGAGCATAACCTAAGAACACTATGGAATTCACATCCACTTCAATGAACTCTTATCTAAAAGGACTGACTGGACCAGGTGTAATAACTGACATTGTTTATGATGATCATCAAAAATTAGTAATAATAGTGCACTCATGCTTTTTATTAAGTGCTTATGATGTATCAGCATTATGTTAAGTATATTTTATGTTAAGAGTGTTTGACTCATTCTCATTGTAGTATTATCACCTCCCTCCTGTTTTGCAAATGAGAAAAATGAAGCTTACAGAGACTAAGAGACTCTTCCAAGGTACTTAGTGAGTGACAGAGTTCTAATAATTCTGGAGCTCATGATCAAAACCATTTATAATATTATCTCCTTATATAAAGTTATTATGGTTAATGAACTCTACTTAAATACACATGGAATAATATAAATACGTAATATTTATTATTAACGTCTATGATTAAAATATATTTTTATAAAACTTTTCATGTAGCATTGTTTACAACGTTGGTATGCTAGCAAGCCACAGAATTTTTAAGTAGGACATCTTTTATTTCTCTGCTGCTGGATAAATGACACTTCACACACTTAAGAAAGTTAGCTTCCCAAAGGAAAATCTAATGGCTGTGAGTGTCTTTGTGGGGCACAAGCCTATAGTGAAAATTAAAGTTTTAACCAAAATGTTTATGTTTTATGTCCACCTAGGAGGTTTTCCTTAGATCTGGAGTCAAAGAGGAGTGTGTGATTTGGAATGAGTGGATTCAGTGTTCCTCTGATCTTGGTTTTGTTTCAGAGCCCGATATGTGTGTGTCAACTTGTTTCTCTCCTGCCTGCCTTAGTACTTCTACAAAAGCAGAACCACCTCTGTGAGAGACACTGCCTATTCCCTGTCCCTTCAAGCTTGTCCTTAGGGTGTCACCTTTTAAAGCCAGCCCTTGTCTCTCTTCCTATTCAGGCCAGATCCTCCCTCCCTTGTCTAATTCTTAGCCAAGCATAGCAAGGCCAGCTGGTGAGAGCCTTGTAAAAAACAATGGCACCAGACCCTGCTTAATGGAACGCTGATTGTGCCAGTCGAAACTTCCTGGATTGGAACAGTTGATTTTGAGTTGTGGCCCATCCTCTGACCCATATTGAAGTGCTGTGTTCAGTGGGGATTAAAAGCCTTGTGAACTGGAGTAAGAAGAGCTAGAAGAAAGAGGTCATTGTGGGTCTAGAGGGAATCAATATTGTGTCTTTGAAAAAGCCTGTGTCTGTTCCCAGACTGACCATCTGGGGCTGTGTGGCTCAAAATCATCTACAAAAGAGGAGAGAGAATTAAATTGGAATGGGAGAACTTTGCAAGGGCAGATTTGCAAGGTAGCTTGTCTGGGAAGACTAAGGAGGAGCCAAAGGGGTGGTAGGAGAGAAGGCAGTTTAAGAAAAGAGGAAAAAAACCTTAAATTCCTATGCATACCTGCAGTTCATCCATCCCTCCTTGTGCCCCTAGCAAATGTTTTCCAGATGTGAATAAGGAACTATTTCCACAGCACTCATAATTTCTTCCTCAATTCTTGAATGCCTTTAGCATACTTTTACAAAAGTGTTTTTGTTTTCAATGCAACTGACATTTCTAATAAATTCCAAGCTTTAAGCTTATAGGGCAAGAACACAAGATGAGGAGTGGTAACAATTTAGAGATGGGTGTCGCTGGTTCAGTGCTCCTACAGCGAAGGAAATGTTTCCTCTATGTAAGGATTGGTGGCTTCAGTTTTCTTTGTGGTAGGGTGGTAACTGGATGAAAACAGAGCAATAACAAGCAATAACAGTGGCCAGAAGAAACAGAGAATACTGATGTGTGATGCAGAAGGATTATCAGGCTAACAGTTTGCTCAAAGCAATGACTTTGTTCTGGCTTTAAGATACCAATATACCTGCTTCAGCTAATTATCTGGAATTGGAGAGACTTTTCAGAAAATATATACATTTCCTCAGGAGACCAAGCAGCCAAATGCTGCTGTCAGTGGTGAAGTGGAACCTGGTAACTGGGGCGTTTAAGCAGGAATGCTGGAAGTGTGAGCATTGGACACATTTTGGCTCTGGAATAGATTTGCTGCATGTTCCTAGATTAAGCCTTGATATTATATAATCCTGAATCCTCACTAATCAATTAAAATGGCAAAAATTAATTTACTGAAAGGACTTGTGTCACAGTAATAGGAAGGTAGGAATTTAGTGATTTCTTGTTTTATCAATATTTTTATTCAGAAGGGAATTTTACTAATAACGTCTGTCTGCCAAGGTATCATATAGCTCTTCTCTCCCATTATATTCCAGTGGCAAAAAGGTCCACCTGACAGTGAGACCTCTCTACCTGCACACCTCCACAGGTACCTCCAACCCTCATGACCCAACTAAACTCATTGTCCCCCACACTCCAAACCCCATCTTCCTTCCACATTCCCATCTATAGCAATGGAGCATCAGCTCTTCCACATGAGGAGTTTCAGCATCACCCTTTACTGCCCCCTTCCACTCTCCACTGTCCATTACCATTCTCTTGTTCTGCTTCTTCTCCTCCTTTATCATGGCGTCTGCTTGAGTTCAAGCTCATTATTTTTCATCATCACCAACAATATCCTTTTTATTTCTTAACTGAGTTGAAATTGACATAATATTAACCATTTTAAACTGAACATTTCAATGGCGTTTTGTACAATCACAATATTGTGCAACCACCACCTCTATCTAATTCCAACACATTATTATCACCCCAAAAGTAAATCTATACCCATTAAGTTGTTCCTGTTTTCCCCTCCCCCAGCCTCCGGCAACTACCAATCTGCTTTCTGTCTCTATAGATTTACAAGATAATTTGAATAAATGGAATCATCCAATATGTAATCTTTCATGTCTTTCTTCTTTTATATAGTGTTTTCTAGGCTTCTTCATATTGTAACATAAATCAGTACCTCATTCCTTTTTGTGGCTGAATACTATCACATTGGATATATATACCACAATTTGTTTATCCATTTATCTGCTGATGGACATTTGGGTTTTTTCCATCTTTTGGCTATTGTGAATAATGCTGTTATTAACATGAGTGTACATGTATTTGCTGAGTACTTGCTTGCAGTTCTTTTGGGATTACATACCTAGAGATGGGATTGCTAGGTCCTATGGTCATCCTATACTTAACTTTTTGAGGAATGGCCAGTTTTGTACAGCAACCAAACAATATATTATTGGTTTGTACATTATTCCCACTAGCAATGTACAAGGGTTCCAATTTCTCCACATTTTCACCTACACTTATTTTCTAGTTTTTGATTATAGCTAACCTAGTGGGTGTGAAGTGGTATACCTTTGTAGTTTTACTTGTATTTCCTTAATGATGTTGAGCATCTTTTCATGTGCGTATTGGTCATTTGTATATCTTTTGGGAAGAAATTTCTATTTAAGTCCTTTGCCTATTTTTAAATTGAGTTTTGTTGTTGTTGTTGTTGTTCTTGTTGAATTATAATGGTTCTTTATATATTCTGGATACTAGACCCTTATCAGATATATGATTTACAAATATTTTCTCCCATCCTATAGGTTGTCTTTTTGCTTTCTTAATCATATCATTTGATGTAAAAAAAAAAAAGTTTTTAATTTTGATGAAATCCAATGTGTTATTTTTTTTCTTTTGTTGCTCATGCTTTTGGTGTTAAATTCAAGAATCTGTTGCCAAATCCAAGGCTATGAAGATTTACCTCTATTTTCCCAAGAGTTTTATAGTTTTAGCTCTTGTGTTTAAGTCATTGGTTCATTTTTTACTTTTTGTCAATGCTTTTGTAAATCATCTTTATTAAAGTATACTTTATATATAATAACATTTACCAAATTTTGTGTAAGATTTGACAAATTTTGACAAATGCATAACAATCATGTAGCCACCACCACAACCATAATTTAGAACATTGTCACTACTCATTAAACATTCCCTTGCCTTTTATAATAGTCAATAACCTCTCTGACCCTGGTCCCTGGCAAGAATAATTTGCTTTAAGTCAATATAGCTTTGTTTTTTCTAGAATTTCATATAAATGAAATAACGTAGTATATAGTGTTTGTGTCTGGTTGTTTCATTTATAATACTTTTGAGATTCATATAAGTTGTGTGTATCAGTAATTCATTTCTTTTTATTTCCGAATAGTATTTCCATTGTAAGTTTATACAATAATTTATTTATCCAATCCCTTGTTGATGGGCTTTTGTTTCTAATGTTTGGCTTTTGTGAAAGAAGTTGCTATGTACATTTCATAAAAAGGCTTTTTGTGGACATATGTTTTTATTTCTCTTGTACAAATTCCCAGGGGTGGAATTGCTGAATCATATGGTAAATATATGTTTAACATTTTTTTAAAAACTGCCAAACTGTTTTCCAAAGTGAGCACATATTTTCACTTCCCATCAGCTTTTTTTTTATGTACGAGATTTTTCGATGCTCCAAACCGTCAACATTTGTTATTGTCAGTCTTTTTAAAATTTGAACTATTCTAGTGGTGTGCATTGATATCTTATTTTTAAATTATACTTATTTTTCAGAGCAGTTTTAGTTTTACAGAAAAATTTCACAGAAAGTACAAGTTCCCATATACTCCTCTCATCTCACCCCTTAAATATTTCAGAGAGTGTGAGGTAGGGGTCCAACTTATTATTTTGCATGTAGCTGTCCAGTTGTCCCAGGACCATTTGTTAAAAAGACTATTCTTTTGCTATTGAATGATCTTGGCACCCTTATCAAAAATCAATTGGCTATAAATATTTGGGTTTATTTATTTATTTATTGAGACAGAGCCTCCATTGCACAGGCTGGCATGTAGTGGCATAATCTCAGCTCACTGTAACCTCCACCTTCCGGGTTCCAGAGATTCTCCTGCCTCAGCCTACTGAGCAGCTGGGATTACAGGCATGTACCACCACACCTGGTTAATTTTTGTATTTTTAGTAGAGATGGGGTTTCACCATGTTGGCCAGGCTGGTCTTGAACTCCTGATCTCAGGTGATCCACATGCCACACGCCTAGGCCTCCCAAAGTGCTAGGATTGCAGGTGTGAGCCACCATCCCTGGCCTGGGTTTATTTTTGGACTTTCCAATTCTATTTCACTGGTCTATGTGTTCATTTTATGCCAGTACCATGCTGTTTTAATCACTGTAGCTTTGAAATCAGGAAGTGTGAGTCCTCCAGTGTTCTTATTTTTCAATATTATTCTAGCTATTTAGAGCCCCTTGCAATTCTACATGAATTTGAGAATCAACTTTTCTGTTTCTGAAAAGAAAATGCCATTGGAATTTTGATAGACATTGTATTGAATGTGTAGATTGCTTTGGATAGTATTCCATTGTAGCAATACAGATACTCTGTGACTTACAACAGGGTTACATTCTGATAAACCCATCATAACCTGAAAATGTTGCAAGTCAGAAGTACGTTTTTGACTTATGATATTTTCAACGTATAGATTTCTCTGGACATAACCCCATTGTAAGTTGAGGAGTGTGCTGAATGCATATAGCTTTCATACCATCATAAGGTCAAAAAACAGTAAGTCTAACCATTGTAAGTTGGGGACTATCTGTATTATCTTCCAATTCATCAACATGGAATGTCTTTCCATTTATGTTGCTCTTTATTTCAGCAATGTTTTGTTGTTTTCAGTGTACAAGTCTTTTACCTCCTCAGTTAGATTTAAAATTCTAGTGTTATATTCATTTTTATATTCAGATTTATTTCTAGGTGTTTATATTCAATTGCATGCAATTATAAATGCAATTATTCTCTTAATTTCTTTTTCAGATCATTTCCAATGAATGAAAAAATAAAACATTTTTTTCTTTTCCTTTTTTTTTTTTTTTCCTGTTTCGAGATGGAGTCTCAATCTGTCGCCAGGCTGGAGTACAGTGGTGCGATCTTGGCTCACTGCAACCTCCGTCTCCCAGGTTCAAGCGATTCTCCTGCCTCAGCCTCCTGAGTAGCTGGGACTACAGGTGCATGCCACCATGCCCGGGTAATTTTTTTATTTTTAGTAGAGACGAGTTTTCACCATGTGGGCCAGGATGGTCTCGATCTCTTGACCTCATGATCTGCCAACCTCAGCCTCCCAAAGTGCTGGGATTATGGGTGTGAGCCACCGTCCCCAGCCACAACTGATTTTTGTTTTTTTAGTTGTTATTTTATCCTGCAACTTAACTGAAGTCATTCATTAGCTCTAGTAGGATTGGGGTTTTGTTCATCCGTATGTGAATCCTTTGGGATTTTCTATAAATAGGAACATGTCATCTGTGAATAGAGATAGTTTTATTTCTTTCATTCCAGTTTGGATGTCTTTTATTTCATTTTTCTTCATAATTGTCTGGCTAAAACTTCCAGTACAATGTTGAATAGCAATGGTAAAAGTGGGCATCCTTGTCTTGTTCCTAATCTTAGGGGGAAAGCTTTTGATATTTCACTGTTGAGCATGATGCTAACAGTGGCTATTTGTAAGTGTCCTTTATCATGTTGAAGAAGTTCTCTTCTATTCCTAGTTTTCTGAGTGTTTTTTCATGAAGGAATGTTGGATGTTGTCAAATCCTTTTTCCCCATCATGAAGTTTTATTCTCTTATTCTATTAATGTGGTGCATTAAATTGATTGATTTTCTTATGTTGAATGATTCTTGCATTACTGGAATAAATTTCACTTTGTCTCATATATAAGCCTTTTATATGTTCTTAGATTTCTTCTGTCTGTATTTTGTTCAGGATTTTCACTTCTATAATCATAAAGGATATTGGTTTCTTCTTTTATTGTCTTTGTCTGGCTTTTGGTATTAGGGTAATATGGCCTCATAGAATAAGTTAGGGAGTGTTTCCTCTTCTTCTATTTTTCAGACACATTTGAGAATGATTGGTATTAATTCTTCCTTAAATGTCTGGGAGAATTCACCAGTGAAGCCAGTCTAATCACATCTTAACTACTTTTCTTCTTTCCTGACTCATCGCCCTCCAGTCTATTCTTCCTTTTATAGCCATAGTACTCTTCCAAAAATATCAATCATCTCAAGTCACATTGCTGCTATAAACCTTTTAATTGTCCCCAAGTCTTTGCAGGATAAAATTTAAACTCCTATTTATGAGGTTCAAGGCCCTCTGTGGACTGACTGTGTTTGCCTTTCTGGATTATTCTGCTCTGTTTTAGAAATCCACCAACCTCCTCATTTCTCCTCCCTCAACAAACATGCACACCCTGCACACACTCACACTTCCATTCATAAGGAATTGCTTTTGGTTTCCAATACAAGTCAAGCTCTTTTGGGCCTTTGTGTCATTGTACACTCTGTTTCTTTTACCTGAAACCCATTGCCCATCTTGTATATCTGGAAAACATTTCTTCAAGTATCACCTCCTCCATGAAGTCTTCCCAGACGCTTCTCCTCCCCGTAGCTAAAGTAAAACACCTCTGCATTATTCACTCATTGCAGTCTTCTCAGATATTTAGCTCAGGTTTTTCCACTGGTTTGGAGAGCGTAAAATAGACATTTTAAGGACACACTTACTCCTTCTGTTCTCCCTCCTCCACTGATGTTGAGCTTGACCATCTCACTGGTTAACCTCATAGTGGGTAGGTAGAGTATACTTGCCTTCCCCATAACATTGGGCTTGATCACATAAGTGACTTGTTGTAGGCAAAAGGGTATTAACAGACACCGTGCAAGCAGAGACTTAAAATGTTCTGTTCAGTTGGATTGCCATACTGCCTTGTAAAGAACTTCCCCTGGGTAACTGCTATCCTTTCAGCCTGGGCACCAGAACAAACACATATAGAGCAGACCCAAGCCCAATTTAGTGAGAAGCCAAATGTAGCCAGTGACACAGCTTGAAACAGAATCATCCCTTAAAGCCAAGCCTAGATCAACTACCTATGATTGCATGTGGGAATTGTTTGTTACACAGCTTTATTATATAAATAGTTGACTGATACAGGGGATTTTTAAAAATACAATTACTGTTTTGAGAGATGCCAAAAATGAAAAAAAAATTACCAAAAATGCTAGAGCACATATTCCACATGCCAACATACAGAATTGACCATTGTTATGCTTTGCTGTGTTTGCTTATGTCTCTTTGTTTCTTTTACAGAATAAATTAAATGCTATAGAGAGTTCCTGTATTATTATTAGTAGAACCTTGGAGTCAGAGATTCTATTTTGTTCTACTTAGTATTTCAGTGACTAGAACAATGCGTGACACATACTAAGTGCTCAATGAAATGTTCTTTGAAAGAATGAATGATGAATTAATGTAATCAGGGTCAGTGAGCTGCATATATATGAAGTTGTTTGGGGAACACTCATCATATTTTTCTAAAGCTTTTAAAGGTATCTTAGCATTTTGAAACAATCTGAAGAAATAAGAAATTCTTTATTCGTAAGTTTTACATCTTCCTTATTGGTTTGTCCTGTCTCCATACTCCATCAGGGTCTTTTTATTGCTTCAAGATGCATTCATTATAAAGGGGAGATGAGAGTAACAGGTGTTACCCTCTTGGGGAGATAAAAGTCTTAATAAAACTTTGATAATATGAAGTGATTAGGAGTAGTATTTTGGGATGGGAATATAAGTCATCTGTCCCAAGGATTGAAGTCGTACAGAGGCTTCCTTCTCTCAAAGTAGGAGAAACTAGTTAAGCACTTACAACATGCTAGGAATGCACATGTTATCCCATTTAACTCTCAACAATTTTGTCCTGATGGGATATTTGGCCGTGTGAAGTGGTTTCTGCTTACCCCTGTTTGAGCCTGGGAATCACCTTCTTTCTCTGAGGCAGGTAAGATGGCCATCTAGATGTCTTTTCATCTACTTAATTTCATGAATTAAGTAGACTCAGGCCTCAAATGAAAGTAAGACATCAAATATCTTACTGTCTCATATTAAGCATTCTCTCTATTCCTTTCTAATTGGTGGGTTTTTGAGTAAAATGGGTGGTGGAAATAAGCCATTTCTGAGTGTTCACTATGTGCCAGAAAGACTTACTTTTGTCTTTTCGTGTAATTCTTACTTGCTCTAACCCTACCAACTTTCCAGCGTCACTTCCTTCCCTGCAATTGATGGTGCAACCGTTTTGAGCTGCTGCTGTTCTTCAAACCTACCATGTTGCTTTTCACTGTCACCTTTGTGCTGGTATTTCTTTAACCTAAAATGCCCTGCTTCCTTCTTCAAGTGTGGGTCCAGAGACCAACACTATCAGCATTAACTGGAGCTTGTTAGAAATGCAGAATCACATGCCCCACCTCAGGTGCTGAGTCAGAATTTGCAATTTCAGTGATTTAGATGCAGATTAAATTTGAAAAGCATCACTTTATTCTCTCCTTTTCCACCATGTAACTCTTCCTATCCTTCAAAGCCCAACTTAGCTCTCACTTTCTCCCAGAAGCCTTTAGTCCCACCAAAAAGTAAGTTAGCAGTTTCTTTGTGCTATTTCCTTTACATGCGTCACTGTCTTGTTTTCGCTGCTAGTCAGTGAATTCCTTCAGTTGAGAAATTGAATCAACTCTATTTCTATGTCCTTTGCAGGCAATCAACCTACAATAGATATTTGTTGAGTTAGTTGAGTAGCCATTCCTATGAGGGAAACTTTATTATCACTATATTGCAAATGCAGAAACTGGAGCTCAAGGAGGTTAAAGTTGTGTCTGAGTGACAAAGTCAAGATTTGAGCCCAGACCTCCTGATTCCAATACCCGTGTTTTCACTTCTATGTCTTACAGCAATTTTAAGAATTTCAGGCAATGAAAGGGAATACCTTAGGATATTGGGATCATCTCCTGTACATAAATAATGTCGGAAAGCAGCTGCCCATCCTAAAGTCAGCTAGTAACTAAGAGTAGGAGAGCAAGGCCATTTATAGAGATCAGTACTAGAGAATGATGGAATGCCTTGGGGAAGCAAAGAAATCTTTTATGCTTTTAAAATCCATTTGCAAAGATCAGTCCTAAAAAGTGTATGTCTATATGTGTACAGTACCTACCCTAAAACAATACACTCAAAATTTGTCTAAACAAATGAACAAATGACTTTTTGCACCCATAAGTATACCCAAATCCATGTGTGTATGTACATACTGTGCATCTCTAATATGTATGTATACCTGTGACGATGTGTTCCAGTCCCTTACTATTCAAAATGTGATCTGAACAGGAGAGGCGTTGGCATCACCTAGAAATTAGTGGAAATGAAGACACTTAGGCACCACCTCAGACACACTGAACCAGAACCTGCATTTTTAACCACTCCAGGTGATGAATATGCACATGAAAGTTTAAGAAGCACTATTCTAAGCAATCCCAGGTAAGCCAGGACAGGCTGTCATGTCAGGTTCAAGCTCAAAATTCTGAAAAGCTGCCAGAAAGAGATGCTTCCATTACTTGCAGTACACTGGGCTCATTCTTTTATTCCTCTGCTCTTCACACACTTACCTGTAGACAAAGATCTAATTTACCACTTAAGAAAGAGCACACACATGCCATCACAAGCACATCGAGCATGTCTGTTGACACTTCATAAACCAGATTTTTCTTTAAGTCTTCCTCTGCCAGGATGTAGGCATTTTCTCTAAACATGCAGAGAAACATGTCTTTTTCGTTCAGTAGAGCTCTTTATCTGCCCCTTTCTGCCTCCATCTACCCTTTCTAGCTCTGTTCCTTTCTCTTTCTCCTCCTCCTCCTCCCACCCAGCTGCTCCTTTAGCATGAATATAAGTTTTCTCTTCAATCACCTCAATTCTGCCAATTTATAGAATTAATTTCTATTCACTGCCTTACCCCTAAGAATTAGATATGGATATCTGCCTTCTTTAGTTTTTTTGTGTGTAAAGAAAGTTGGGAGTCACTTGATATTTCTAAAATTGTTAAATCCTCTGAAGAAAAAAAAAAATACCTTTTCTTTCCTTGAATTTTTCTTAGGAATCATAACATTGGTCAGTTGCTTGAACACAATTCCTTTACCTGTTCTATTTCCTGTGCCCTACCCTGGGCTTTCTGAAGACTGTAGAAGTTATACTAGGGTCACATTTCCTCTATCTACTGGAGGAAATTCTTTTACCAAAAAAAAAAAAAAAAAAAAAAGGCAGGGGTGGAGGGTAGCCGGGGGAAGGGCATTTGGAGCAGGCTAAAGATAACTAGGGGTTATTTTTGAACAATAGTTCATAAGAATTTATCATTTCTAAGGCTCTATTCTTGAGGAACTAATAAAAGTTGCCCCTCTGTCCTTTTGCTAAAGATGGCATCAAATGATCATATGATGCAGGTGATAACATGTTATACAGAGTATTACAAACAGTTATATGGTTGTAAAACCAACTTTGTAAATGGTTATTTTGTAAATAGAACCATGTGTTTGAGGCAGTTTGGACTTTTAGTTGACAAATACAAGAGTATAGAAAATCTCTTGTTCTCTGCAATCAAATTAAATCTAAATCTGAACACCCATCTCTTTATCCTGGCAGGAGATGTAAGTTACCAAGACTCCCCTCAGGGTTCTGCAAGGGTCTTACCCAGCCGCATAACATTAGGGAGAAAACCCTAGCCATCACTTATCTGTCCACCCTGACTATCTTTAAGATACCCATTATCCCAGGAACATGGTCTTTTCTGGTCCAATTAGGACATATGACTATTTGTTGGGGCTCAGAAATCTGTGTCCAGAGCCCACCTGCTCTAGATTGTTCCTTTCTTCTCTGACCTTTTTATTCTAGGTGAAGTCTCTCCCTCTTCTTTCTAAATACCATCAAATACACTCCTCAGCTGAAGATCATTTTGTTTAGGCTTTTACAAAAGACAGGAGATACAATTGTCTTCAAATTGTTTCTGCTTTCTTTCCTGCGAAAATCCCTGAAGCAGGAAAATATCAAGAGTCCAGCTACATGCCTGACACACATGGGAAAGGGAAAGATTCCGCAAGTCAAGCCCAAGTTGATATTTCAGAAGAGTATCCAGACTATTCTCTATACAAGAAGCTTGTACCTGTCTCTTCATCATCCCCTTCTGAACTTGCTGCAGAGAGAAAAGGCCATCATTCTCTCTAGCTCATGCTCCACGACCATCATCAATCAGCTATCTCAAGACCCCATTCTGGTTTTATTTCATTCTTTTTCTCTTTTATCTCTATCTCAACTCCCACCATCCCAAGCCACCCACTCTAATATATTCAATACGCACTTCAGTTGTGAGTATTTCATTGAAATATCTGTGCATTTTAAGTACTTTTTATTTTTATGTAATTTCAAACATACAACAGAGCTGCAAAAGCAGTACAAGGACCTAACATGTACCCTTTATCCAGATTCACCAATTTCCATTTTGCCTGATGCACTTTATAATTCTCTCTCTCTCTCTTTCTCTCTCTCTCTCTCTCTCTCACACACACACACACACACACAAATATAGAAATGTTTAGAGATAAATCTCCAGTCTACTTTCAAAGATGTCACAAAAAATTATGTGTAAAAAATTTACATTGCACATATTTTTTCCTGACATGGCCAGCCCTTGTTGTGACTGTAGTTGGACTTTGCTGATCTTTACTGCACTTTTTAAAATATGTTCAGTATGTTTATTTTATTTTTTCACCTTCACAAGCATTTATTGTTGCTATATCTTCCAGACTAGGGCTCAGGGGTCTGAGCATCTTTTATTCAGAGTTGTATTGAAATCAATAGACAAATAGCAGAGTACTGGAACCAATGAGCATGTCCTGAAAGAGTAGAGTTGTCCCTTGATATCCACAGGGAATTGATTCCAGGACCCCTGCAGATACCAAAATCTATAGACACTCAAATCCCTTATATAACATGGTGGAGTATTTGCATATAATGTACATATATCCTCCTCTATACTTTAAGTCATTTCTAGATTACTTACAATTATTAGTCTGTTTTCACACTGCTAAAAAGAACTACCTAAGTCTAGGTAATTTATGAAGAAAAGAGGTTTGATTGACTCATAGTTTTGCAGGCTTAACAGGAAACATGACTGGGAGGCCTCAGGAAACTTACAGTCATGGTAGAAGGCAGAGGGGAAGTAAGCATGTCCTATGATAGCAGAGCAGAAGAGAGAGAGTGAAGCAGGAAGTGCCACACTCAGAAAATTTCTAACAACCTAATCTCATGAGAACCCATTTACTATCATAAGAACAGCAAGGGGGATGTCTGCCCCCATGATTCAATTGCTTCCCACCAGGCACCTCCTCCAACAATTGGGGATTACATTTCGAGATGAGATTTGGGTGGGGATACAGAGACAAACCATATCAATACCTAATACAATATGAAAGCTATAACAATAGTTGTTTTACTATATATCTATATATTTTTTAATTTGCACTGGGCTTAGTGGCTCATGCCTGTAATCCCAGTACTTTGGGAGGCTGAGGCAGGAAGATGGCTTGAGGCCAAAAGTTCAAGGACCAGCCTGAGCAACATGGCAAGACTCTGTTGCCACAAAAAGTTAAAAATTTAAAAATTAGCTGGGTGTGGTGCCGCAGGCCTGTGGTTCCAGCTGCTCGGGAGGATCGCTTGAGCCCAGGAGGTCCAGTTCACACCACTGCATTCCAATTTGGGTGACAGAACAAGATCCTGTCTCAAAAAAAAAAAAAAAGAAAAGAAAAGAAAGAAAAGGTATTATGTTTATAGTTGTATTTTTTTTTTTTCCTAAATATTTTCAATCTGAAGTTGGTTGAATCTGAGGATGCAAGCCCACAGATATGGAGGGCCACCTATACAGGGTTAAAGTCAGGATAAGCCACAAAACAAAAGAAAAGCAGAACATGAAAAAAAAAAAAAGTCTCCAACCCAAATGAGTCAAGTGAAAAGCTGGAACCAGCTTTAGAGATAGAGCAATCACAGAAATGGCTATGTGTCATAATAATAAAGATAAACATAAATGAATCATCTGTTTTGAATGCCTGCCATATGCCTGGCACTTTCTATCCTTGTACTAAACCCTATAAGTTGAATATTTTTGTCTTCCTTTTGTAGATGAGGAAATAGAGGTGCAAAGAAGTTCCACAACTTAACCAAACTAAGATGCAATGGAGCCACAACTCAGACACAGGTCCATCTGAATCCAAATGTCATTATTTCCCTTCAATTCCATGTTGCACGAGATAGACAAGAAGTATGGGGATGAACATGGAAGAATTCATGTAACAGAGTTTAGGCACACTGGAGGATTTTTTTTTAGATTGTCACAGTTTCTTTGGGGAAATAGGTGTATTTAAGAGGGGAAATCAGAATATATAGTCAGTATGTCTAGGAAGTATTAAAATGAAATTATTTATATGGAACCAGGAAGGAAGGGAACCCAAAAAAGCTAAGCTAGGCTCTTAGACCTGGAGCCTAAATATCACAGACCTTTAAATCAGACCATTTTGTGTTCCTTTGGCCCGAACCAACCATGGTAATCCTGTTTCCACTTGCCTGAGATTAGTTATTCCATTACCCTCCGTTAGGGATGACCGTGTGACCCAGTTTTAGCCAACAAAAGCTTACGGGAAACCTACTGGGGTTGGGGCTTCTAGGAAAGATTTTCCTACCTGATAAAAAGGAGCCTTTCCCCCGTCCTTCCTGCTGAGAACACTGCCATATGGGTTTGTGACATCTGACCATGGCAGCCATCTTGTGACCCTGACGGAACTGTGAGGAAGCAAAAGCATCCTATGAAATAATATCTGACCATTTTGCAGCCTTTGCATATTGTTGATAGTTTGGAAAGTACTTTTACAGACCTAATTTCATTTAGTGCTTAAATAAGTCTGTGAGCTGGTAAATATGTATGCTCTAGAAGGATCCAAAAATCTGTAGATTCAACCTAAGTGACAGCATGATGGTAGACCTAAAGTTACCAAATGTTTCCAGGTGGTTTTCTAACTAATCCTATATGGTGTTCTGAAATCGTTTCCAATGTTGCCTAAAATGAGCTCTTCAAAGAGGCTTCGGTCTTCAGACCCCCTAGGATGTTGCAAGGAAAATCAATTAATGTTCTAAAGCATAGGTTATGTTTTGCTCAGGAAAGAATATTGAAATGGTTAAAGACAAAAGCAAGCAAAACTATAAAGAGCACATAAGCACTTGTTGATACAATTTAGGGACCAATTACTGAGGAAATGCCGAAGGCTCCCTGCCACTTTAGAAACTACTTGGAGTACAGACCTTAAACATTGTCTATCATAGAGATTTTATTATTGTTCATTTGGAGAAATTTCACTATAGGGTTTCAGGACAAATTCATAGCAGTGTTAAATCACTGTACTTCTACCTTCCAAGTAGAAATTATTTCATTCTGTTAAGTCTTAATGTAAGAATCCACAATAGTAGTAATTTTGTATAATTAAATTCTATAGCATGACATTGACCTAGAAATTATAACACCTATAAATCAAGTAGAATAAAGGGGAAATACATTTATTCAGTGCTTATCATATACCAGAAACCATATATTACATAATCTAATTTGACTTTCTCTTATGACTCTCCAACATCCTTCTGAGATAAGATTATCAATAATCTATAAATGTGAATAAATCACAAATTTAATGAAACACGTTTCAGTGTATGATAAACCAGAGTATCATCCTAACTCATTACACTTTTTCTATAGGGAAACAAAATAGGCTAACATTCAGCTAGTCAATTTTTAAAATTGAGTCAAATAACCTTGTTTTATCCTGTATTTCAAAAAACCTACTATCTAAATAACTAAACAATTTTTAAAAACCTCTTAGTTAATTATTTTGAAATTGTATAGCCACAGCATTTGAAAGAATCTTAAACAAGCGGGTTAAATGTATCTGGTTTGGAAATATCTGGTATAATTATCCTTCTACTTTGTATTTGATGAAAGTAATTTATGTGAGTTACCTTTATTAAATTATCCCCAAATCCTGTGAGGTATGGATTATTCGCATTTTACAAATGAGGACAAAATTCAGAAATATTAGCATGATGCCAAGGTTACAGAGCAAGAAAATGGTAAAGGCAGGACCCAAATCTAAGTGTGTCTTGCTCCAATGCCCACATCTATCTACTACTCATTGCTGTAATCACAGCATGATTTTCTTTTAACTGATGATAGAAAAAAAATTCCTTTGAATTTCCAACCACAAAATGAACTGCTTCACTGGATGTAGGGTCTGTTAAACAATTTTTCTTAAATGAGAATTCTATGTATTTCCTATTTTTCTCCCTTAGGGAGTTGCAGAAGGAGCAAGAGAAAAGGTTTCACTGTTATTTCCAAGTCATGCCGCATAAATCATGTCCTGGGTAAATGCCACGGCATTGCACGTGGCAGTGTCTGCTACACAAGCACATTGGTAGCATCATTTTGATTTTGTTTTTGTTTGCTTTTAGAAATGAGAGTCTCATTGTGTTGCCCAGGCTGGCCTCGAATGCCTGGGTTCAAGCAATCCTCCCACCTCAGGCTCCCGAGTAGGTGGGACTACAGTCGCACACCACTGCACCTGGCTTCACTTTGGTTTTTAAAGTCCTGTTTCTACACTTTGTGATGGCCTGGCTGATCACCAGCAGAAACATCCCATCATTCTCTTCCCACTCCCCAAAAGATGAGCTTAACATCATTATTTAAATAGGCAAGTGTGGGCAGGAAGAGTCAAGTCGGACATTAATTTTAATAAAAATAAATGATGTGATGGGCATTAGATTAAGATTTAAGTTTGAGTCCTGCTCTTTTCCTAATGACTGAAACTTTGACAAGTTTCTGTGAGCCTCAATTCCATGGTATAGAACAGTGCTTCCCAAATTGTCTTTCTTAAATTTCTAATCCATTTGAGGAAAAATACTTTTGTAAAATACATGAATTACCAGGAAAATTAAATAGAAAATGTAGACATATAAGATATGCACTCATTTTTTTTAGGTTATTAGATTCAACAAGAAGAACATTTTTTAAAAACAGCCACTTTTAATTTCTGTATCGTCTTGTTGTGGACTGGAAAGAAGGAGTTCACAGCCTGCCACACATCCAGGAATCACACTTCGAATAGCACTGATCTTTAAGGATAAAAGTCTGTTTCTTCTTTGAAAGGTTGTTGTTAGAATTCAATGCATAATGTATGTGAAAAGCTTACAAAACTGCCTGGCACCAACAAAACATAAGGAAGTGCCACCTCTTCAATAAAATTAAACCCAGAACCTCTAAGGAATTAGCATCCGTAGACAATCTCCTGGGAAAACTGGGAACAAAGTAAAGCCCCCTGACTAACGGCATTTGACTTCATGCCCCAACTTTACCTTCTCATACAGATTTTTTCCCTTCTCTCTCTCACTCTCATTGCCACAGTAGCTCTCTCTCTCTCTCTTTCTATTCCCTTCCTGCTGCCACCAAGATATTGGTCTCATAGTGGTGAAAAATTCCTGAACATGCAGTGTCAGAAACATAGTACTAGGACCATCAGCAACCCAGCTTACAAAGTAGAAAGTCCTGGTCCTTACTCAATCTGTTTGTTGTTTTGTTCCATAAGCTCTTTAGAATAGAGTTCTTGAGCCAGATTTGTGGCCACCTAGCTCTACTTGTTAACTGTTATTTTGTCCTTAGTCAAAGGATAAAGGTTACTTAATATTCTAGGCTTCAGTTTCCTGAAGTCTAAAATGAGGAAAGAAAATGACTGCCTTATAGGGTTGTTATGAAAATTAAATGAGTTGACATATATCAAGAGCTAAGTATAGTACCTGGGACATAATAAGCAACCTGCTCAGTCGGTGTCAGCCATCGTCATCATCATCATCATCATCATCATCATCATCAACGTCATCTCATGGAACTCCTGGGTCCTTCACTGCTCAGCTCCTGGTCAGTCCCCACACAGGAGAAGTCATTCTGAATGGCCCCTGAGAGAAACATCCTCCTAGACAAATACACCTGCCCAGGAGAGACCCTGCCATATCATCTAACTGACAATGGTCCATACTCTGACATTCAATTTCTACTCAGAGAGACACTGCTTTTCCCTAAGTGATTGGTACCAGGAATAATCTCCTCTTTTAAGTGAGAATCCTTCCCCTGCCTGGAAGTAGCTTGGCCATATAGGCCTACCAGCCTATCTTAACACATATCCCTTCTATAACCTCCATGTAGCATGTAATACAATATACAATATGTTCTGATATCCAGAAACCATTTCATCACTGTAGGTTTTGTATTAGTTATCTAGTACCATAATAATGCTGTATAACAGACCACCACAGATGACACAACAAAAAACATTGATTACTCATGCATCTGGGAGGCATGCTAGGAGATTTTGCCTATCTTGGATCAGCTAAGACTTTCTTTTTGTCTTGTGCAGGGATTGGCAGGTTGTTGACTGACCTAGGATAGTTTCAGCTGGGATGACTGAGGTGACTTTTGCTCTGTTCTGTGTGAGCAGAAGAATAATGCAAATATATGCTTATGGCTATGGTAGAGGACAAGAACAAGTGGAAACCCATAAGTGCTTTTCAGATTTCTGTTTGCACCACATTTGTTAGTATCCCATTGGCCAACCCAAGTCATAAGGCTGAGCCCAGAATAGGAGTGGGATAGCACTACAAAGTTAGGTGACAATGGGCATAGGAGTATGATCATGAAATGTTAGTTCTGCCTTCCATTATCTTATATTTCTGTCCAATCATATCAGAAAAACCACTTGTTGATTCACATTTCCAAGTCAGGACTGTCTATCAAGCCAAGGTGTTATTGAATATGTACTCTAGGATTTCGTTTTTCTGTTTGTTTAAACAGACTCTGTAGAATACTTTTTTTCTTCTACTAACTGAAAAAAGAGCAACAGAAAATAGATTCATTTTTTATAATAGATATATGAACATTTTATGTCATAATTCCTAGGATAGTTTATAACTTCTATGGGGACTGGTCTTTACCCCATGGTATTATTTTGTTCTCAACAAATGAACTTAACATGCAAGGAATAATACTAAAATTGCTACTTATTACAGCTTAATGCTTTTCTCATAAAACTTGCAGAATGCAAAATGACCTTTCCTACTGGAGGCAGACTCAGGGAGATTTTCTGTGTTAGGAATTTGATATTTTCCTTCCAAATAAGAAAAAGAAAAAACCCTCACACACCTGTACTTTCTCTTTCTGAAGTTACTTCCCAACTACATGGACAATTCCTCCTGAAAAAGCGCGAAGCAAGGCCGCAGAAGTATGTAAAGGTGGTATTGTGATGTCATGTAGTCTCTCCTACCCTTCCCTGTATTTATGTCACTGACTCACACTGTTGCACAGACACTTCATGTTGCAATCCCTAGGACAGCTCATAACTCCTATTGGGATGAGTCTTCATTCCTTTGTATTATGATATTCTCAACAAATGGATTTTGTTTGACTCAGGTCAAAAAGCCTTGAGTTAGTACTTTAAGCCACTTACAAGCTCTACGATCTTGAGTATTTGAAATAATTCTGTGAATTTCCTACAATCTCCTCTTCATCACTGCTCCCTCTCTCTATCTTCTTGCTTCTTGGTTCTTTTCTCGCTACTGTAGCCTCAGGCCTCATAGTCATTGCCTATCCAGGAGAGAAAAAGAGACGCTGAAGGTAGCTAAATCTTAAATTAGAAGGTGAAACTTCCTATGGACATCTCTACAGAAAAGCAGTAATGTGTGAGGAGTGAAAAGACACCAGAAGAAGGGAAGAGGGAGCATGAAGTTTCATACTGAAGAGAAAGGGAGTGTGGAATTTTTTTTGTGCTTTATTGGCATGAGACCCAGACTTTCAGTGAGAGAGACAGTGAGACTGAAATGACTTTGGTTTTCATGGAAATTATCATTTAACTTTGATCTTGAGGGAATGTCACTGAGCCAAGTTCTGAAGTTTAGGTTTTGGGGGAGGGAGTGGAGGTTGTGAGACAGAAGAGATGAGAAAGGAAAAGTACACTTCATTCTGGGAGGAAGAATTTGTGTGTGCGTGTGTGTGTGTGTGTGTGTGTGTGTGTGTGTAGCAAAGGAGGTGGCAGACGCAGAGGTTAGGGAATTCCCTTTTCCTCCCTGCCCTCAAGAATTCAGGTTTAAAACACAAGAAGTCTTAGAGAAGCTGAAAGAAAGCTGTTCTTAATTCCCTCAGTTCCGTGCTAGTTATAAACACTGGAAAGAAAATGGGATTGAAGAATGTCTGTTAAAACAGCCACTGTAAACCTTTTATTATCATATTTGTGGCTTCTGGGGTATGACTTTAATGCTATCTTTTAAGATGTTACTTAAGCAGTTGTGTTTAACTTTAAATTTCAAAAACCTATCCCAAGTATTTCTTTTCTCCCTTCAATTAATTTTCCATTTATATAAATGATTTCCTTGCTGCAGAAACTCATGCCTTGAGATGAATGCATAGTTTAAATATTTTCACATTTGAAGAAATCTATTAATGATGTAAAATAATGTATAGAGAAAAAGCAGAGCATTAAAGGGCCAACATCTGTAAATGTTCTGATCCCAGGTAGTCACAGTTGGCTGTGTGACCTTGGGTGAAGTCCTTAACTTCTCTAAGTCTTAACTCCTACATGTGCACTACATGAATGGGAAAGGCTTTCCAGCTCTAAATACTTGTTTCATAATTAGTCTTGAGGTAACATAACACCTAAAATAAAGTTAATATGAAATATAAGTCTATCCACTTAGGTCTGTGGACCTTATTTCTATAAGCAAATTAACTTCTCCAAATTCCAATTTCCTCATCTATAAAATGGAAATTATAATACAGTTTTGTATATATCTTGTTAGATTTATTGTGAGGTTTGCATGAGAAAATGTTTGCAAACAGTTTAGCATAGTGACTGGCACTTAGTAAGTACTCCAAGGATGTAGGTTAAAAAAGAAAAGAAAACAGAAGCTGCTGTGTTTCAGAGTCAAATTACTCTCTGTGGCCCATGTGGGTCCCTGTGGACTCCCTGGTGTGCTCAGATGAACAATGGAAAGCAGAGTTAGCATAACAAAGATGATGATGAAGATTATAATGATGAAAACAAACCAGGCTCTGTTCAAAGTGCTTTATTTGTATCAACCCATTTAATCTGAATACAAACCCTAAGGTAGATAAAATTATCCTCCCTGTTTTATAGATGGGGAAACTGAGAGAGTAAGCGACTTACCCAATGCCACACCTCTGGGAAAGTAACCCTCTACTTTCATTAGTGAAGTTGAATGCTGACAGTGTCCCTGAAGTGTGTTTTTAAAAAAAATATTTCAAATCCAACCTTTTTGGTTTTTCAAGGATGCTCAGAAAGTTAGCTGAATAAATAATGTCCAAGCCTGAATCAACCCTGTATTTCCATGCCTGTATTTTCCCACCTGGTGCTAATGAACATGCACAAGGAGATGGCAACATTTGTCTAATGACATTAACTAATGCTGCCCCCTGCATGGTGATTATGAGTGGAGCTGTGCTGTGGCTTCAGCAAGCAGGTGGTGGAAATTCTTAATGAAGATTGCATTCAGATTACAGTGTTTGGATATATTTTATGATGAGATTTGCTAAGGGCTCAAAACCTTTTCTGATTGGCTCACTTATCCTCAGAGCTAACAGGAGGGCTTGATGTAAAGAACTGGAAGCATGGAAAGAACTAAATGTAAATTGCCTTAGAGCTACCCCTGTGTTAGAGACTGACTCTGAATGCTAATGAATAAGCTTCTGTGATGCTCTTTATGAAAGCAAAGTGATAGGAGGCAAAATATAGACTCAAAGGCCAATTCTGACTAAAGAGCACTGGCATAGACTAAGAGACATTTCATCTGTTGAGGAATGAGCAGTTTGCTAAGAATTAAAAACTAGTTTTTCGCTTACACATACTTGTACACATACTTGTATGTGTACGTGAACAAACTGGTTGAAGGAATGGATGAGGTTATGAAAGTTGAAGAAAATAGTGACTTGCTTTCTATATTTAGAAGAGAAATTTATTCATGCTAATGCTGGGAGCTGAACTATTGAAAAATGGTTTAATAGCAATGGAACAATTTATGATTTTTTCTGGGGAAATAGACTGGAGAAGAAAAATTCTTATTCCATTCTGCCTTGTATACATCACAAGGTCATGGTAAATATATATGTTAATTTTTACCCATGGGTGCAGTAAACATATTCAAATTCAAATAAATGTAATGTGCTAAGTAGAAAAAATAAGTCAAGCAGAAAAGTTCAAACACCTACCTTAGAATTTTTCAGAAATTCTTCCAGGCTTAAGAAGAAAAATCGGTCTCACAGTAATATCAAAAGGCTTAAAATTTTTGTTTGTTCGTAGTCATCTCTGTTCAGCTTTTTCTTAGTAATTTCTTCTACTAATTCAATTGCTTGAGAGGAAAGAGTTCATATTCAAAATTTCATACTCTCAGCAATTGCATTCGCATGCCACTACTTTGTTAATTGTACATCCACTTTTTGTTTGGGTTTAGAAGCTTATTTTAAAACCATAGTCCAACATTTTTTCCTGTGTTGATTTTTCCCTATAGAATGTTCAATCTGTGTTTCTCATTTTCCAAAAGAACAGTGAGTTCAATCGTGACTTTTTTTTTAGTGAGAATGTGGCAGATTAAGCCCAACTGCCCTAACTGTCCAAAGACAAGAATATTTAAGTGTCTAGAATTGACTGCATTATTTTTGTCTGTTTAAGATTTGAATTTCTTCTCAATGATAAATATTAATTTTTGGTAGCTTGAGCTTATCTACAAGAAATTATTGGCTCTCAGATGCTGAAATGATCTTTGTGTTCATACCCACTAATTGTTAAACAAGAATGGGTTTTTATCTGAAGCAAAATGGGTTAAGTTATACACCATTATTATATGTACATAAATACTATTATGGGCATGCACACATGGAGATCCAACTCTATTATTAATTATTCATGCCATGGGGAGGGAAGTAGAGACAATACAGCACTAGACACAATCCAAAACCCTTAAATATGCAAAATGTCTTGATTTTTATTTGGAACTGGAACATTTACCAAAATGCTATATGAACACTTAAGTATTTATTAAGCACCTGCCGTATGCAGAACTCTAGGTAGCAGGGGACATTACAGAGTATAAAAGGGATATCCGGTAAATCATGCATCTGTTGAGAGATCAAGCCAATCAAAAGGAGGAATAAGCTGCACACCTGTGATGCTAGCTAAAGAGAACAGGGAATAAAAGATCAACTCATGTAAAATAATTACCACAGACTAAAAATTTCATGCTGAGCCAATGAGATACAGGGCAGATTTCTTGGGTGAAATGTGTCTTTACTCATAGTTTTAAGGAATGGAGGATCATTCCTGGTCTCAAGAAAATTACACGGAGGAAAGCCCAAGTAAGGCCATTGCCTTCTGGCTGCAGGATGGGTCGTGGTAAATGACTTGCCCAGGTCACAATGTGACAGTAGCAGAACACTGGCTAAAATTCCTGCTTTCTGATCCCTCATTCAGTAAAAGGATAGGTTCTTGGTCATCTGTAATTGGTATAAAATAGCATTTTGCCATGGAATAGTTTTAATAGCTATTTTGACTATGGCCACTTAAGACAAAACAGGTTAAATCAATTTCATTGAATTGAGTCACTGGGGAATTAAAACTACAGTCATACCGCAAGACAACTAACGTCCCAGTCACATTAAACAACTTGTTACTCATCACACACACCACGCATATTTTCTCAGAGCTTCTACTTAGCTGTAATGCATCAGTATGATAGTGCAAGTTGTCGAAATATTAAAACATTTCTGTACTAGTTGGCAAATGGTTGCTTCTCTGATCCCCACTCCCATAGTTTTAACCACCACAAGACCTACCCCGACTTCTCCTCAGTAAGACCTTATAATTCAGTAACTAAAAGGGACACAGCCAGGCCTTTCAGGACCCTGCTTCAGCACTGTGGCAAGCATTTGTTCTGATTGGCCAGTGCTGGGGTCTGCCTTTATTCTGATTGGTCAGTGCTGGAGTAATCATTTATTCTGATTGGTCACTACTGGTGTGATGCAAGTGATTATGTATTACTCGTACCTTTTCCCTTCCATTCCTGTGTTCCTGTTATTCCCCCTGCCTCCAATGCTCTTTCTCGTCATTTCCACCTGTGTGTCACAGGGAACTGGCTTACACGATCTATACGTCGTGGGAGCTGGTTAAGCAGTCTCTGTAAGGCTGTTGTCTCTACATGTGGGGCTGGAGCTTGAACTCCATGGGAAGACAGGAAGAGAAAATCAGGAGTAGGCTAGCATGTCAAGCAAAAAAAAGGACTGAAACTGTGTCACCTCTTGTTGCTTCTCACCTTGCTGATGAGAGTATCCTTCAGAAGCTGAAGCCGTTTATCCCAGAGCTCAACACACACCTGACCTGGGAGTCAGACATGCTACCGAAGACCACAGGGGAAGGTAGAGCAATGGCAGGCCAGCTGCTGCTTCACACCAACAAAGTCAGTTAGCAGCCCCACACACCTGTGCACTAAGAAATGGCCGCTGCTTCCCTTCTCCTTGAGGGGGGATCTCCCTTGTGCCCCACCAACCTAGAAACATACAAGAAAGGGAATTCTGGGGAAGGCAGTTCAGCCCAACCAAGTGGACATATGGCATAGCCATCACACCTTGGTATCACGGCTTAGGTCAAGTGCCATCTCCTCTCTGTATCCTTTCATCTGCCCAGGCAGGAAGTCCTTGTTCCTCCTCCGAGTCCCGAAGGCCCTCTATCCAAACCACATAGTGGCATTTGGCATGCACCTAGCGTTTTAAACAGTAACAGTCTGCCCACTATATATCCGCCACTAGACCGCAACTCCTTAAAGTTAGGATTTGAAGAGAGTCACACTGCCCAACACATAATGAGCAGCCCATAAAGTTCATGGAATGAATGAGAGAATAAATGAATCATTAACTGACTGACCTAACACAGATGGTGTGGGAAGCAAGATTCAAGGGTGATATATTAGCTATCTATTACTGTGTAACAAATTATCCCCAAACATAGCAGCTTAAAACTACATATGTTTTCTCATAGTTTCTGAGAGTCAAGAATGTAGGAGTGGTTTATCTGGGTGGTTCTGGTTCAGGATATCTGTTGGCTGGGGCTACATTCTTTTGAAGAGGCTAAAGGATCAGTTTCCAAGCTCTCTTCCCTGACTGTTGGTGGGAGGCTTTAGTTTTTCATCACGTGGGCTTCTCATGGCACTGCTCACAACATGGCAGCTACCTTCCCTCAGAGTAAGCTCCAGAAGAGAGAGGCAAAGCCGTATTACCTCTTATGACAGAGTCTGTAAGTCATACACTGTCATTTCCACTTTATCCCATTAGTTAGAAATGAGTCACTTAGTCCAATCCACATTTGACAGGCAGAGTATTACACAGAGCATGAATACCAGCAAGTATTGGGAGCATCTTAGAGGTTGCCTGGCACAAGTGGTAAGAAGGAAGGCTTTAGGGAGTGTGGGGCCATGCGATAGAGTTCTTTAGCTAACCTCCAAAGGATGAAACTCACTTTCCACTACTTAATATGTAGAGTTTTTCCTTTATTCATTTTTTTTGTTAAGTCTACTTATTGAAAAAAAGGCTTTTAACCCCATGCCAAAGATTGGGTTTTGTGGAAATACCGTCAAAGAAGAACAAAGAGTGGGAATCCAATTTTGGATCTAACCTTTCTTTACTAAAAATAATTTCCTTTGCTGCAGCCAAGTTTGATTTGGCCTCTTGAAGATACCAATGAGTAAAATAGAGCAATTCTGATTTCTTTCTTTCTCTCCCTTTGTCTGTCTCTGTCTCTTTCTCCTTTCTTTTCTCTCAATCTCTCTCTCTCTCTCTCTCTCTCTCACACACACACACACACACACCACACACACACACACCCCCCCCCCAATCCTGAATTTGTCCCACCAAAATATATATTGTCACCCAGTCTAGGGCATTCCAGAGTAGCTCTAAGTAGTTGGACAATAATAATAGATTTGTTGAATAGATGATATAGCCAATAATTTATTGAGCACTTACTACACATCAGGTACTGTGTTGAGAGCTTTACATATGTTATCACACTTAATGCTAACAACAACCCTGTGAAGTAAATACTATTATTTCCTCATTTTTTACACAGGAGTAAACCAAAGCTTAGAGATTATGTGATTTGCCTAAGATCACACAGCTAGTTTGTGACGGGGCCAGCATTCTGCATTCCTAACCACCTCATTACACTGCTGTCACCATACATCTGTGGGACACACTAGGAGCTAGGGTAGGTGTGTATGTTTATCGCTCACTCTTCTCAGCATCCCTTTGAGGTATATATTATTATCCCCATTTTATGGATGAGAAACCAAAGTTCAAAGAAACTATTATTTGCTTTAGCCCACACAATAGCAACCCAAGGTTCCAGTCTCACAACTGAATCAAAATTCCATGTTCCTCCTACTACTTTTACTGCCTTCCACCTCATTGGTTTCCAAACTGCAGCTCATTACCCGTGAATGCACAGTGAAGTCAATTATAAGTCAGTCCTAATCAGCATTTAAAGAAATAAAATAGAATAGAATGGAAGGGAATGAAGGGAAGGAAAGAAAAGCAAATGGAAGGGAACAGAATGGAAAATAGTATTATGCATCACACATAGTGGCAGTAAGCATTTCTCAGTAAAAGTTTTATTTCAGTTATGTACATACATATGTGTGGTTATGTGTGAATGTGTGTGTGTGTGTGTTAGGATATAAAATGCATTTCTTACTTTGGTTGGCATCAAAAAACAATGAAATGCTCCTGTTCTAGCCACTCCTTCTGTTTTTAAGGTCACTGCCAATAGTTTATCCTCAACAGACACACTTTCTGCACGCCTTTGCAATTTAGAAAAGGGTAGTTGTAATTCTTGGTGTGCTTCCTTGAGCCTTTTCTATGAAAATATAATTATTAAAGAAGATCATATGCAATTGATTATCCTTATCCCAACTTACTAGGTGTATAAACTTTCTCCTTGTCTAAGGGTAGCCTCCTTGAATTTTACTTTCTCCATTTTTAAAGTGGGATAATTATGTGCTTACTTGTTGTTACAAGGATTGAATGAGATCATGTAAACTTCTTAACACAGTACCCAGCACAGTAATCATTCAATGAGTACTAGCTATTGTTAAGTTATCTGCATAGACAAGAGGAATCTTAAATAAGAGTCTTGTGTTTGAGGAAATAAAAGGGTAAAAGGGGGAGTGTTCTTTTCTAGTTTTGAATCCTTCAACACCTTGAAAAGATAAAATAACATAACTTGGTCTGCATTCTTTCAGTTCATTTATTCACCAAACACTGATCAAGTGCCTAGTATGTGCCAAGGACTGGGCTAATCTACAGTGACATAGTGAGAGTTTTCAAAAGGTAGGAACCAAATTTATAGACACTCCTAAAGGTGGGGTTATATTAGAAGAGTAAAGTGATAAATCACCGTGGCACCTTATTTTATGATTGTAGACAGGAGTGATCATCACTTGACTCTTACACATAAGCTCTGTCAAATGAACTTCAGTGATAATAGCCTCATTTTTTAAAGCCATGTCCATCTGGCATCCAATTGATTGAATCTGAAGTCCTCACTTTCCATTTTTATAGCTTGGTTCCTTCTCTCTGCATGCTGCAATTGGGAGGATTGATTTTACTTGTACATTGTCTTTTCTTCTTTCCAATTCCCAGGTCCCTCTTTTTCTCTCCCACCTTCTCCCTCTATCACTGATTCTCCTCCCATGTTCTGCCAATTATCTCTAGCCTTAATCTATAGTACTCACATTTTTTCCTGTACATTTACAGTGAGAGATGGGTTAGCAAAAAGCAAAGTGTGGATCTTAGGGGAAAAAAGGCCATAGAACACCAGAGCACTGGTTGCTATAGCTTTGCTTTTTTTGGCAGGGGATGGGGGACTTGCCACACAAAAATTGTTCAGACTTAAGGTGCATGTGGATAATTTAACACTACATCCCAAAGATCATGTATTAAAGCAGGGCCTCAAAAATGATGGTTGGATTTAATTGAATACAAAAATGATATTTTACCTTGTATTTATTATTTAAAAGTCACAAACAGTAATTTTTGCATTTGTGTGTCCCTTTAAACCTCACACAGTATTTTTTACATGCCTTGTCTTTTATTTTACACATTTATATTATGCCTCCATGATTCATAAAACGTATGAGAACAAAGACTGTTTGATGTTCCAAGAACTCCATGAAATAGACAGGGCAGGTATTTGATCCTCATTTTTCAGACAAAGAAACAGCCTCAGAGAGATTGTGTCTTGCTCAATGTCACTTAGCTAGTAAAGAGGAAAGTTAACACTGCAATCCTAGACTTGCACAGCCCATGCTCGCCGGTCTGCACCCGAGGCTCAGACCTGCCTGGAGTCCAGCATAGTGCCGCGCACACCGTGGTTTGGGTCCTGACTGCACCATAAAGCCTCTGTACTGTGGAGCTTGGGTTGCAGGAATCCCCATGGTGGCAAAGAAACAGACCTCCGGGTAGACTTTACCCGGGAAGCTTTTCTAATTTGCAGCAGCTGGGTGGTGTTCCTCATTAGTATCTGTTAGCATAATTGTCACATCGTTTCACTGTAGTGGCAGGGACTCAGCTCTAAATCACCTGGATCCTAGTCTTTCAAAGGCCTCGAGACAACCAGGAGAGCCTGCTCTTAGGCCTAGGGGTTCTCTAGGCAAGATATTCCTCCCCATGAGTCTGTAACTGCCAGGCTCTGAGGATGCCCTCAAAGAGCCATCACATTGATTCCTCTTCCCTAGCTATGAGCAGCATTCCCTGGAAACAAGCTACTTCAGTACCTTGGTGGAATGAGAGAGGACTGTGTATCCCCCCTACCATGACCCTATGGCCACTGACAGTATGGACAAGATCCTGGTGGTAAAGGATAGAGCTACCATTGTCATCATGAATTATTACAAAACACACAGGAGAGCATTCCGCATTTTGAGCAACAAACAAGACTGAGTGACACTGGCCGCACACCCCACAAAGTTCCTCCCACCAAGGAGATCAAGTGCCTTTGAGTGACAGAAGCACTCCACAAATCAAAACTCCACAGGAGAGAAATAATGAAGAAAGAGAGGCTGCCTGAATGTCCGTCTCCACTCCAAGCAGCACCCTGACCCTTTCCCTAAGCAGAAACTAAGACTGTTTCACTTCTGATTCTTCTACAACCTTACCTGGTCCAAATTCCAGCAAAGCCCAGTTTTAGAAGTGGGGATAAAGACAGACTTCTCAGAAAAATGGAGGATCTTTGAAGAAAGAACCCCCTACTTCCACCCCCACCTCAGGAGTCCGCTTCAGGAGGCTTTGTCACCTGGACTACAAAGGGGCACGGTAGCCCTTTCCAGTGGAACTGACCTATGCTCAGGCTATATCCAGGCCACCTGAATGGCTGTGAATCCAGCAACCTTCAAGCCACCCAAGATGAACATTCCAGAGATAGAAGGACGAAGCGATTGCCACAGACCACAATCTCAAACTTCAATGTGCTTATACCTGCTGGATTCTAGAGCTCTTTCTATTACAGGGATTCTGGATAGAAAGTGTTTTGCTCGCTACTCCTTTTTCATCTTAGCTCTGACCTAGGAAAGGTTTTTTTAAAAAAAAAAAAAATTGTTAAGCTGAGGCTAGATTTAGAGGCATAATTGGCTTTGAGAAGTATGAGTACAAAGTTTGTCTTTATTGTACGAAAGAAGTCATTTGTACTGCTTTAATTTAAAATCAGACTAAATAACCTCAGCAGTAATGTACTATATTTCATATCATTTACTCCAGACAAGAACGTTTATCACTGCTTATTAGGTAAATGATGTTGCCTTAGTTCAGGCTGTTATAACAAAATACCATAGACTGGATGGCTTATAAACATCAGAAATATATTTCTCACAGTTCTGGAGGCTGGGAAGTCCAAGACCAAGCCTCCACAGATGCAGTGTCTGGTGAGGGCCTACTTCCTGGTGTATAGACAGCTGTCTTTTTGCTGTATCTTCGCATGACAAAAGATATGAGAGAGATCTATTTTATAAGGGCACTAATCCCATTCATGAGGGCTATGCCTTCATGACTGATATGGTTTGGCTGTGTCTCCACCCAAATCTCATCTCTAATTGTAATTCCCACAATTTCCACGTGTCATGGGAGGAAACTGGTGGGAGGTAATTGAATCATGGAGGCAGGTCTTTCCCATGCTGTTCTCCTCATGATAGTGAATAAGTCTGATGAGATCTGATGGTTTTAAAACTGGGAGTTTCCCTTTACAAGCTCTGTCTCTTGCCTGCTGCCATACAGTAAGATGTCACTTGCTCCTCCTTACCTTTCATAATAATGGTGAGGCCTCCCCAGCCATGTGGAACTATAAGTCCATTAAACCTCTTTTTCTTCCCAGTCTGGGGTATGTCTTTATCAGCAGTGTGAAAACAGACTAATACGATGACCTAATCACAACCCAAAAGCCCACACTTCTAAATACCATTACACTGGTGATTAGGTTTCAACACGTGAATGTCAGGGGGACACAAATATTTTGCTATAACAAATGTGTAACTTTTTCCAAAACTCAGGCTTCCTGATGCCTGTATCACTATCATTGTGAGCATTGACAAATTATTTAGCAGAGATGTTCACTGACTAGTTTAGACAACTTTGGCCCTCTTGACCCTGTGAAGATACTCTGTTCTGGCATTGTCAGTTAGGGAGACCTAGGATCTGTTTGAGATCTGGTTACAACTAAAAGCTAAACTTAGCAGGGACTCCTCATCTTTGCTGAAACTGAACTCTCCTCTCCCTGCCTTGTTAGCTGACCTAAGGGATCACTTTGTCCTGCAGCCAGTTCTTAATGTGGTATCTCTGGGGCCAGTGCTGTTGGAGAAATGCTTCTGTTTTATGCATTACACAGAGAAAACACTTGTCTTACCTATTCTTTCTTGTATTTTAGAGTGAGATTAATTTAATTCCAATTTGGTTGAAAACTTTGTAAGGAAGAAAATTTAGTGTACTGGTTTGGTACAGATAAAAGGAAGCTAAAGTTTTTTTTAAGAAAAGAAGATAGTAACTACAGTTAGATTATAGTCTTGAGGTTCATGTGAAACTAGTGTTACCCTGATTGATTTCCTTGCTCATCTCAGGGCTTAAAACCTTTTTTGGGAGAGGATGGAGGAACTTACAACTTTTCTATAGAAAAGCATTTTTCCCCAAAAGGAGACCCATACCTTTATATGCTCACATAGCTTATTGAGGAAAGAAAATAGGAATCTGCCTTTTTATTTTTATATATTACATATGTGTACAGTCATTGTCTTGAACGCTGCTTCAAATACCTGTTGTTTTTATTTTGGATAGTATCTTGTCTACAAAAGTAGCTGACCTTCCATAGAGAATTCTTAGAGTCTAAAATTATCAAGACAATTTATTTGTGTCTCCTGTTATGCTTGTATCTCTCACTTGTTTTAGCAACAAAAATCCTTACTAACATCTCAATAAAAAAGGAAAACAAAAGAAAAATAACCTGAGAGTTTCTACTCATATCCTAGTTTTTTATTCACTCTACCATATTTCCTAACTGTAAACAAAATTTTTTGTTGAATATTTACATCACTCTAACATGAATAGTATCATCTTTCTATTATGGAATAATAACTTTATCTCTTTAAATCTAAGACCCCATTAATTATAAAGATACATCATTATGTTATGTACCACCACACAGAAAACAATGACCTAATCCAAATAAATTATGATATATCATTAATTGTGGGACACATCCTAATTTCAGAAAGAGCATAATATGAAGGTATTTGTATCTTAGAATTGATTAAAATGGCTAAATAAAAAATGTAGAGAAATGAAATAATTTCCACCAGAATTAGAATTGAGTATATGTTTATGATAGTTAAATGAACTACTAAAAAAAAATGGCAGCCTCCTCTTTTTCCTGTAAAAGACAAGATGGCATTACCATCTACGTACATAATTTTAAGTTCCTCAGACCTCAATTTGCTGATTTAAATGGTAATTGTTAACCCACAGGATTGTTGGTTGTTACTGGTTCCAGATTCTCTTCTTATAGATGTGGGCAGAAGAGGAGAACTTCTCCAGTAAAGAGGCACTGCACCTCTCAGAAGAATGTAGGGAAGGCTTCCTCACTGAAAGCGGTTCCTCAGAGTTAGGCATTGTGTGAAAAATAAGACCTGGTTATGCTATTTTCCCTAGAGAAGGGGTTGTAATCTTGAGGGAAATGTTTCAGTATTCTTAGAACCAGAGGTGGATATAATATGGACTCTCTAGATTTAAAAAAAAAAAAAAAATGCTGGTGGAAAATGTTTTATTGGCTAATACATGCATAGTCCCACTAAATTTGCAAAATCGATGATTTTCAATCTTTCCTGGGGAAATATGCCTCCCTGTTTATCTGGGATAGCCTATGTTTATGTCTATTTTCCCAGTTGCTATTGGTACCACTCCCTTTCAGTCTCAGAAAGATCTTGGTTAAGACTATAAATTACATGGCCACATTGCCTTACTTCCTCCTTATCCAGCATTAGCGCTTGAGTTGCCTTGGGTTTTTGGTTAACCTCTCATCTGCATACATTATCTTATTTCCATAGCTATATCCTTGTCTCTCAAGGTGTAGTAGAGGTATCCCCAGGACTCTGCTATGATATCTCAGGGAATATAAGGATCCATAAAATAAATATAGGGAATCTTATAAAGTGTAAAATCATGTTTAAATACAAGTGTATCATTTAGTAGAAGAAAAACTTTAGATGAGCCTTAAAGATTTAACATATTTAAATTTTCAAGTAAATTTGGCTCTCAAGAGCTTTCTTCTTTTCACCCTAGACCCATAGTTCCCAAACTTTGCTGAGGCATCTCAGGGAACTATGGTGAACTCATGGGGCATCATGGGATACTTTATTTTTTTGAGGAAAGAGCAGAAATATTCAATATCAATAGGACAGTGTGCAAACTACTAGCTCAGGATAATATTTTCGATATTAGATTATACTACATTTCTTTTGATAACATCATATCTTTGATAAGCTGGATTTTTAGCAGTTGCTATGATAAAAAGCAACTACTGCATGAAAATAAATGTAAAACAAATAGGTAGTATGTGAGTCCAAAGTTTTAAAAGTTGTTCAGTGCCAAACAGGTGTCTATCCCATTAACAAGTAATTGTAGTTATTTAAGAATTGAATATAAATATTTGTATTGTTATTTAATGGCTACTTGTTATTAGGAAATAAAAATTAAATGATTTGGACTTATCTACTTAATAAATGGAATTTTATAGGTTTCTTTTGATCTGAGGTGCCTTGAGAAAACTGAGACACTAGGTTTTCCATGAACTTAAAAATGTCTGAGATTCTCTGCCCTATATCATGAAAAGTACTTATTCAATCTTTCCTGACATTTGGTATAGCTTTATAGAAAAGTTTGAGAGGCAGAGTACTAGATAATAATGTCCTTAAGGACAGAGAACAACGTGTGTGTTTCTCAGATCTGCCATGGTACCTAGTTGAACACATTGAAAACTATAGTTGTTTAATATTTTTCCTTATTTGTTTTGTTTCACATATGTTTTCACATTCTTCTAAGATCAATTCTCACTTACTAACTTAGAGTTGTACAGGAGAAGGAATATCAATACAATAGAGAATGGACAAACAACGGAAAAAATAATCTTTGAGAAAAATCAATGAAATTGATAAACTTATAGTAATACTAATCAAAAAGAACAGGGAAGACACAAATTACCAATGTTAAGAATGAAAGAGGGGACATGATACAGATGCTAAAGAACATTAAATGGATAATAAGGCAATGTTATGAATAACAAATTGGCAACTTAGATGAAATGATCTAAGTATTTGATCCAGTATATGAAAAATAAAACTTTCAAAAACTGACATAAGAAGAAATAGAAAATGTTAATAGCCTTATACTACTTTAAAAAATAAATTTGTAATTATAAACCTTATCAAACATATATTTTTAAAAATCCAGGCCCAGATGACTTGAGTAAAAGTTTACCAGACATTTAAGGAAGAACTAATACTAATCTTATACAAATTCTTTCAGAAAATAGAGGTGTAGAAAACACTTCCCAACTAATATTATGAAGCCAGTATTACCCTTATACCGAATGTAGACAAAGAAACACAAGAAAACTACAGGCAATTGCACCTCATGAACACTGGCCAAAAAAAAAAAATGCTTGGCAAATATTAGCCAACCAAACCCAACAATGTATATGAGATAATATGTCACAAGAAAGAAACAAAAATATGTGATTATCTTGTTAGGTATAAAAAAAGCCATTAGACAACGTTATATCTCAGGTATGGTAAAAAAAAAAAAAATCTGAGGAAATTGGGAATGAAAAGGAATTTACTAGTCTTATTAAGGGCACCTTCAAGATAGAATCAGACAGACAACAGTAACAAAAAACTACAGCTAATATACACAGTGGTGAATGTCTCAATGCTTTATATCTAAGATCCAGAAAAACTGAAGGATATTCACTCTCAAAATTTGAACTATAGGTCCTAAGCAGTGCAATAGGGCAAGAGAAATAAATAAAAGGCCTGCATATTGGAGAAGAAAATGTAAAATTGTTTTATTTGCAGACAACACATTTATGTATAGAGAAAATGCTTAAGAAATCTAAAGCTACTGAAAACAAGTGAATTTGGCAAGGATACAGGATACAACATCAATATACAAAAATCAATTGTTTCTATGTACCATCAATAAATAATTTAGAAATTAAGATTTAAAAGCAACTCCATTTACAAGGGCATCAAAAATAAAATACTTGGGAATAAATTTAACAAAACTCTGCAAGACTTTCACACTAAACTACAAAACATTGCCAAAGGAAATTAAATACCTACATAAGTGGAGATAAATCATGCTCATGAATTGGAAAACTCAATATTTTAAAAATGTCCATTCTCCTTAAATTGATCCATAGATTCATTGTAACCCCAATTAAAATCCTTGTGGGGTTTTAAGAAAAGAAATTGATGAGAAAATTCTAAAATGTATATCAAATGGTAAAGGAATTAGAATAACCATGACAATTTTGTGAAAGACTAAGGTTGGAGGATTTATACTACCTAATTTCTTGATTTATGAAGCCACAGTAATCAAGATTCTGTGATACTGTTGTAAGCATAAATACAAAAATCAGTGGAACAGGATAGACTTCAGACATAAACCCTTTTATAGCCAACTGATGGTTGGCAAAGGTCTTAAGGCAATTCAATGGAAAAAGGATAGTGTCTTTTAACAAACTGCACCAGACACTGGCTATCTATATAGAAAAAAAATAAATCTTAACCCTTACCTCAAACATTACACGATGTGCCATAGACCTAAATATAAGAAGTAAAACTGTAAATATTCTAGAGAAAAAGGGGGGAAAAAACCTTTGTGACATTAGGTTAAACAAATATTTCTTAGAACATACATACACACGAACACTAAGCCATAAAAGAAACAATTGGTAAATTGGACTTCATAAAAATAAAAAACTTTTCCTCTTCAAAAGACACTGTTAAGAAAAGGAGAAACTAAGTCACAGGTTTGAAAAAAATATCCAGAATGTGTTAAAACACAAACACACACACACACACACACACACACACACACAAGAAAAACAACACCACAATCTTGAAGAAATTGGTGGAAGATTTGGACACTTCCCCAAAGTGTCCAACTATGAATAAGTTCCCATTATGGCCAAACCTCTTAATGAGGAAGTGATACTTCCTGACAGGAACTCATCAAAGGCCTGCTCTTCAGCAATGGGTAAGACCAACCAGAGAATTTATTGGAGAACATCGCAGCTCCACAGTTGGGAGAACCTTTGACGTCAGATGTGCTTCTGACTTGCTTTGGAATACAGATTTCCTGTGGTCACAAAGTCTCTCCATTTTGCAAAAACCTTGCTGGCCCTGGATAGATTTTATGGTAACCACAATCTCATAGGCCCCGGGATGTTTCAATCTATTTTTCACTTCCTCTTGTTATGATATTCAAATTTTCCAAACTAGTAATTAGGAAACATAGTCTGAGCTGCAACCTGATAATGAAATCTAAACTTGATGGTTACTCCCCATCTCCAGACCACTTCCCACACTTGCACTAGAATATGAACTTCATGAGGGTGGAGATTTTTGTCTGTTTTCTTTACTGATACATCCCAAGTACCTAGGAAAATGCCTGACACATAAGTATACGCTTAATAAATGTTCATTGAATATGAATACATGTTACTGTAAAGATTATCCTGAAAGTACTAAGCTACATGGTTGTTATAAGACTTGACACAATTTCTACCCTTCTCCATATCTTCACCCAGACCTATTATTTTAACAGTGGATGGATTTATTAAAATCTTAGTTTACAGATGTCCTGTGGTTACAAAGTCTCTGTATTATGCAAAAACTTTGCTGGCCCTGGACAGATTTTATAATAAATCTGTAAGTCTGACAGCTTTATCAGAGACCAAATAGCTTAAACAAGATAGAAGGTTTTTTGTAATAAAATAATAGCAAACTCTTCAATAGCTTTATACCAACTGGTAGCTTTATATGTTTACTTATATTACCTGATATAATTCTTGCAACAACCCTATGAGGAAGATGTTATTAATATCCTTAATTTACAGATAAGAAACCTGAGCCACACAGATTTTTAATAATTTTCCCAAAGAGACACAATTAATTAAGTCACAGATTTGGATTTGAACCCAGACTCTGGCTCCAGAATCTATCCTTTTAACTACTATACCCATGCTAGTCAACTTCCAATGTGTATATGAATTGTCAGGAGATGCTTTTTAAATGCAGATTATACAATTCAGTGGATGGGTCTGGGGTTCTGCATTTCTGATAAGCTCCCAGGTGCTGCTGCTGGTCTAAACAGCACACTCAATTAGCAAGGCCCTCCATGAAACCACCTCTTTCAGAAACATGCAAACTGGTAGGCAGTCCAGAGTTGAGGGTTAGTGTCATTCCACAAGGTGATCCATGATCCAAGCATCTTCTTTCTCTTCACCTTCCACTAGGTGTTGTTCCAATCCACATGGTCAGCAATGAACCACCACTATGTCTATGTTTCAGTCCTTGGGAAGGGGAAAAGAGAAAGTGGAGAGCAAGCAGCTTCTTTTTGAGGACATGACCCTTCTGCACACTGCTCATTAGCCAAACTTAGTCATGACATCACACGTAGCTGCAAGGAAGGCTGGGAAATGCAGAGTCCACTGGACAACTAATCAGCTAAAACTCAGGAGATTCTATTGCTTAAGTGATGTTTTTTAAGATGAAAGAATATAGATTGGTGAGACAACTACCAGTCTCCAACACAGTAGACTTGAAAGCCTTTGACTATTTCATAACATTTTGTTATGTATTTCTTGTTAGTATGATCATATACATTTCCCTCTGTCTTCTTTTGCTGACCTGCACATGAGTTCCTTCATATCTAGGAAAAACCATTTCACCATTGTCATCCCCTTAATTTGATTTCTCCAAAGATTTGATTAAATGGAAGGTGGGGGCCAGCACAGTGGCTCATATCTGTAATCCCAGAACTTTGGAAGGCTGAGGCAGGCAGATCACCTGAGATCGGGGGTTCAAGACCAGCCTGGCCAACATGGTGAAACCCCGTCTCTACTAAAAATATAAAAATTAGCCAGGCATGGTGGCAGGTGCCTATAATACCAGCTACTTGGGAGGCTGAAGCAGGAGAATCACTTGAACTCAGGAGGCAGAGGTTGCAGTGAGCCGAGATGGCACCACTGTACTCCAGCCTAGGCAACAGAGTAAGACTCCATCTCAAAAATAAAATTAAATAAATAAATGGAAAGTGGGAGTCGATTTTTGCATACACCAAAGAGAGTTAGTAGTTTAGGATGAATAAACAATAAACATTTTAAATCTCTGAGACCCCACCTTTTGTTAGCTCTGTTTTCTTAATAGTCAATCTATTCTTCAATCTCTACCAGATCCTTAAAGAAATTCAATGAAGTTGGAAATACCGTCCTCACATATATTTATTTTACTTAAAATTTTCTCCTTTTCTCTAGCTGGAAATGTTGATAAGCAGCTTTTGTTTGTTATCTTTATTACAACCAGAGAAGTCCCCAAAGAAAATATTGTGAAGATAATTCATTCTAAGTAGACGTGATTTGAATCAGCTTTAGGCAAAGACTGGGAGCCTGCCTTCATTTTTATTGGAACGTCTTGGCCTAAACCTAGCAACTCAGAGACATTTGGATTAGGCAACTTACACAATACACTTATCCTTCCAGCAGTCACAGATGAGTTGGCTGGAAGTAAAGAATATGGCAAGGAACTGTGGTAGCTTAATACATCCAGTTACTTGTGCAGGTTATAAGAAAGGGCTTAAGAGTCCTGCATTCCACTTCTGGAACTTGGATTTCTTTTTAAGAATTTTATCTTGACAGTTGGGAAATATGTTTGAGATGATTGCTGTGTTACAAGCTTTTGAATTAAGCACAAAAGCAAAAGATAACCAAAGAAGAAACAGAGGCAATTAGGGTGAGACAGAAATTATTATTGCTGTGGCCTGGCACCAAAGCCTGTAAACTTTGGCTTTCTACAATAGGTTGCTCTGCAAAATCTATCCAACAAAGTGTATTGAAATACATTGAACTAATTTCTTTTCTTTTTTTTTTTTTTTTTTGGAGACTGAGTCACGCTCTGTCGCCCAGGCTGGAGTGCAGTGGCGCCATCTCGGCTCACTGCAAGCTCCGCCTCCCGGGTTCATGCCATTCTCCTGCCTCAGCCTCCCGAGTAGCTGGGACTACAGGCACCCGCCACCACGCCCGGCTAATTTTTTGTATTTTTAGTAGAGACAGGGTTTCACCACGTTAGCCAGGATGGTCTCGATCTCCTGTCCTCGTAATTCACCTGCCTCAGCCTCCCAAAGTGCTGGGATTACAGGTGTGAGCCACTGCACCCGGCCAAACGACTTTCTTTCTCTCTCTTTCTTTCTTTCTTCTTTCCTTCCTTCCTTCCTTCCTTCTTTCCTTCCTACCTTCTCTCTCTCTCTCTCTTTCCTTCCTTCCTTCCTTCCTTCCTTCCTTCCTCCCTTCCTTCCTTCCTCCCTTCCTTCCCTCCCTCCCTCTGGCAGCCACAGTGCAGTCTACTTTTGGATAAACCTGAGAGTTGTTTCTAATAACGTTGGCTTTCAAAAGATGGCACCTGTCTATATCCTGACAGAGGTTGTAGCTATCGAATGGGCCTTGGCAGACAGCACGGCCAATCCATTTGTTTTAGCTTTCTCAATAATCAGGAGGTATCACTGCAGGCTCAGTTGGTCTGGCTGATTGATTGTAAAGACAGCCAAAATGAACAGCTCGACCATCTCACAGTCTGATTTCCCTGCCATGTATTGACCCAGTCCAAGTTACATATGTTACAGTATTTGCAAAGCTGTCACTGTTATAAAACACTTACTGGGAGCTTACTATTTACAGGGCTTTTATGAGAACCTAGAAACCAAACTAGCCCTGGCCTGTTTGAGTTTTGAAATTTTTTTACTTTAGAAGAAAGCTATTTATTAGACATCTACACATTCACACAAACATAGCAGTAACAATGAGAAAACAGCTCTTTCTGAGAATTCCCTTTGATGTGATTAACTAGGCAGAAACTGAGAACGAAAGCAGATAGAGAACAATCTTTGTGTTCCGTGTGTGTGTTGTTTTCTTTCTTTTAATCTGCTTTTATTTTAAAAATCTCAGAATATGTGGCGTGGGGACCAAATCCCTGGGCCCTTTCTTATCTGAGAAGAGGAAGTGCTGGCATCTGCTGGTAAAGGCAGGCACTGTGCTTAGAGCACGGGTTGTCTCATTAACTCAGGAGATGACCTGGTCTGTCTGGAAACTGTCTGCATTTCAGACTCCTTAGCTGATTTACGGTTAAGGCAAAATGGGTCATTTGAAATTGTGGAGCCAGCGGTTTGCTTTCATTCGTCTTTAAAGCCTTCAGTTGAATTCAGGACAGATCAGAGAGATCTCTCCTTGCACTAAATAAACTTCTAACGATACTGATTGAGCTCCTCAGATGGGACACTATGGGAATGTGGGAAACTCAAGGGCCATTAAATCACTGAGCACACTTAGTTGAAATTATGATACTCTGGTCACCCATGGCTAAATGAAGAGCAGAGGTTTAATGAGTTTACCAGGTTAAAAACGAGCCTGTGTCAGGCAGGAATCAGACTCATTAATTAGGGCTCCACTTAAACTATTGAGCAGTTTTACTTACCAGTGGTCCTTAGGGGTGGGCTGAGGGGTGGACTTAGTGATAGGGATGGCCGCCTTTGCTCGTGGCCAGTTATGAACCATTCAATGAGGATTAAGAAGGGGCAGGGGGTAGCTAGCACAGAAATATAACCAATTTTTGCCATTGACCACAATACATTTGAAAATCTAAAGTCCTAGCAGTTTTACTTTTGAAACTGATTGGGACCTTGGGTGACAATCTTCTCTACTCTATTTGAGATGATTTCCAGACCACAGACAATCCCTAAATTGCCAGGCGACTTCAAAAGCTACAACTGGTGTGGAATAGAAGGCAGCCTCCTTTGGAAAAGATGTAGTTTCCTTGGTGCCCAAGTCCCCGAGGGATATATGGATAAAACCAGTTTATTCACACTGTAATGAGAAGAAACCTCCATTTTAATTATCAGCAGCTAGTTGAGAATTGGGAACTCAAAGTGTGGGCTTTGGAGAGATCTTGGCTCTGTATCTTGCTGTGACATCCTTCAGTCTCCATTTCTCCATCTCTAAATTAGGGGTGATCATTCCTAATTCAAAGGATTGTTGTGAGGATTCCATGTGATGATATAGGTAAGGTACTTAGTGCCTGGCATTTACTAAGCATGCCACAAGCAAAGGTAATTGCTATGGTCTACCCTGAATAGCAAAGGGAGAATTACCCCTTTTCACTTCTGGTTTCAACAGTAGAAATTAATGAACATGGAAAAGGGGAAAGGAAACATAGATACCAAATGCATTGGGGCATTAAGTCTAGTGAACAGCTGCAGGGACTGGGTAATTGTTCTTACACGAAAGAAGTCCATTTCCACAGGCATGCTGTGCCCTTCCCTGCTCAGTCTTTTATGTTCTCTCTCTCTCCCCTCCCTCCTTCCTTTTCCCCTCCCCTTGCCTGCTAAGGAGGGAGAGTATATTCCTCCACCTGCTTTTGTGCTAGAAGAGCCTGGTCCTGCTAATATTTTCCTTATAAAACAAAGGCATCTTGTCCCTGATTCAGGAAAATCGCAGATAAAATTGTCCCAGCTGAGTCTGGATTTTAATGTCTTGTATGCTTGTACGTGACAACTCAATGCCGTGTTGACCATGCTAGTGTTCTGATTTTGCTGTCCAGATTCTTTAATTCAAAGAAAAGCAGCTGAGATGTGTATGATGTGACTGATCAGGAGCACTCTGTATGCACAAAAGAGACGTGTGAAGACCAGTTCATCCAGATTAGAGAGAGATTACTGATGAGATACATATGGGGTGGATCAAACAGAAATTAGGTACCTTTTTCTTCAAATAGAAATCTGACTCTTTTAAGTCCAGCAATTTAGAATGGTCCTTTTTTCCCTGTAACTATCAAATAAATAGTGTCATACACACACACACACACACACACACACACACAATGAACAGATTAACGAAGACAAATATAAGTGAGGAAAGGTTTCTAAGTTCCAATTCACCTCCAGCCTCTTGGCACCTGCATGTGCATTATACTGGAATGAACATCATGTCTCATGGTCTAAAAGAAACAAAGGGACACTGAAGCTTCAGAAAGGCACTGTCCCATACGGGATGTTGCAAAGGGGTAAGACTGGTGGAAAATGGCATTTACATCTTGAAATAACCTTCCTGACAGTGAGAAGAGGATCCCATTATTAACTAAAAGTTCTTTCAAACCTATATTAAACGGTTATTTCTTAGTTGTACTTGTTTTGATAAGTCAAATTCATTTATTTTCACATCCTGCATCCTTCCATTTTTTTTTTTTTTTTTTTTTTTTTACAACTTTTATTTTAGATTCAAGGGGTATATGTGCAGGTCTGTTGCCTGGGTGTATTTCATGATGTTGAGGTTTGGGGCGTAAATTAGTATTACCTCTCTCAGAATTCTTCTGAATCATTTGCTGGCATTGTAAGTGACTTTTAAACTTTGATTTTGCCCTTTTCGAGACTGTTTGTACTAAGACTTTTTGCTGGAAGAATCTGAGCTGCTTTGATTGCTTAAAGAAGGTCTTTTCACTTACCTTTGCTTTTTAAAGTTGAATTGGACCTAGACACTGAGCATTGTACCCAAAAGTTAGTTTTTCAACCATTGCTTCCCTCCCTCCCCTGCCTAGTAGTCCTCAGCATCTGTTGTTGCCGTCTTTATGTCCATGATTACCCAATGTTTAGGTTCCGCTTGTAAGTGAGAACATACAGTATTTGTTTTCTGTTTTTGCATTAATTTTTGCTTACATCCCTCCTTTAAATCATGTAATGTTTAAATTGGTAGAAAAATGTGGTGCTTAAATTATGCTCCTTGAGAGCAGGGACTTTTTAAAAATCATTTTTCTATTCCCAACTTCTAGCTCAATGTCTTACATTGAGTAGAATATTAACCACATTTTTGATGAATGAAGAGATAAGTTGGAGTAGCTTTCAAATATTAGTTAAGAGAAAAGGCTAAATAGCTTTAACTTTTTAAAAATAAAAGGTAGCATCTTTCTTATTTGAGATACTGACAAAACTTAGAATGTTGAAAATAATACCATTCTGTGCCTTGGGTGAGAAATACAGATAGATTAGCAGAACATTATCTGCAAAGTGCTCTCCTAATTATTTTAGAGAAGAGATACAAATGTACTCTTGAGCTTCCTTTTAGTATGATTCTTGCTAGCAACTAATAGTGCATTTTGGGCAGTTGCAGGGCTCAAAAGCAGTATATATACTGTAAAACAATAAAAAAATGCCTTGAATTATAGTAAAAAGAGAACTAATGAAAAGGGACCTAAGAAATATAATGAAAATAAATAGTTCTTCCTCTTCCAACTTTCCTCCAGGGAGCAGGTTATGAAAGATAGCTAGAATAGTGGAATAGTGGAATAAAATTATTCCAGGGTAGAAAGTAATTAGGGGTGAGTACATGAAAGCCCAGATTTAATTGTTCTTTTTAATACAGTGAAAAAAAGTCATTCATCATACAACTTTAAATGAGTGTCCCATTAATGGAGTATTCTCCCAATGAAATACAATAAATTAATATTTTTATATGTCCTGTAATTATTCTCTGAGTAGCACGTTTGTAGGGCACTGCACTTAGGAGTATGCATTAAAAGCATTATCAGGTAAATGTCATCATTTAAAATATACCACAACTGTTAATATTGCATTTAAGCACTTATTTTTTAATATTCTAAGACCTTCATGCAGATCAACAATAATTTCTTCAGTTTCTGAAAGAATCCATTTTTTGCTCTAGTCACTTCACTCACTGTTAGAGATTTCTAGGTTTCTCTAGAATGTTCATTTGGGGTCATTCTTTGGATCTAACCAGTGGAGGAGATAGCGAATTTTGTTTACAACTTCAAGTCATTGTTGGCTCATTGGCGCCTGTAGGCTACATGATAAACATTCATGACTTCCCTGCCTTCATTATGGCAGCAAAATGTGCTTTACTTTCTCTTACATTAAATTCTTCTAGAGAGTAAGTAGGGACTTTGTGAGGCACATGACATCTTCCTGGGCACAGTGCCATGTAGACATAAATGGTGGCCTTAGGATACTTTTGAAGATCTGATTATAAATACCTTCTTACTGCTAAATACTCATCTGAGATGGCAATTGTGTTCACTAGGTTAAATTAAAAATGCAATGCACTGTTTCACCATGTTAAGCTGTCTTTTTCTTTCCCCTAAGAAATTCCCTTATTCTTCTGCAGTTAGTATAAATGTACCCAACATCTGGATTGCTACTTGAAATGAAGTTTCCTTTCAAATTCATCCTAGAGGAAATGTGACCTCGATATCACCTGGACATAAGTCTTGAATCAGACACTGACTCTCCATGTGACCTTGGACAAGTTATTCACCCTCTCTGAACTTCAGTTTCCTCATCTGTAAAATGGCAATGATAATAGTACTTGAATCTTTAGTACTTGAACCTTTGAGACTTATTGGGAGAATCATAAGTTAATGTTCCCAACATGTTTAGCATGGATACAGCCACTTATAAATGCATTCTCACAGTTTAGAATTATTTCTTCCAGAGCTCTGCTGTTGACAATTACTAAACAAGATATTTACTCTTACTGAGTTTCAGTTGCTCAGAGGGTTGACAAAATGAGATAAAATATGCATAAGGCTTGGAAAATTATTCAGGGCTATGTGAAGGCTTGCAAAATGCCAACCAAAGTGAAGACTCAGAGTAGTAAATAAAACATAATGTAAGATTTTTTAAGCCCCTAAAGTAATCACTCATTGTTTAAAATCGCTATATTTTCATATTTTATCTTTTGAGGGAAATCCTTATTCTATACATAAATATGCATATGTATACATGCATATACACAGGCCACAAAATATCCCTTGTGGGATTAAACTGCCTAGTACTAATTCCTTATTAGTATTTTCTTGTGTTTATCATGCATTTAATGGAATGGAAACAGAACAGTCTGGCAGACATATTCATCTAATAATCTAATATCTTGTTATTTACAATATCTCTAGTAATTTTATTAAAGTTATTTGTCATGTGCTTCTAGTAAATGTGGAATTACAAATACTACATTGATGGGCATTTTAGCCCACATGTGTTTAGAAGAGGTGAAGCCACCCTCGTTTCTACAACTCTCTCTCTCTCTCTCTCTCTCTCTCACACACACACACACACACACGGATAATGATTTTCTAGAGCTGTGACCATAGGACCTTCTCTCTCTCTCTCTCTCTCTCTCACACACACACACACACACACACACACACACACACACACACACTCCCAGTCCTCTACAAAAACTGGTAAATAAATCTGGTGGCTTTCAATAGCAGGTGCTTTTTGGTAGCGGGTGGAGGTGGAGTTTGAATATGTGATGTTTTTAACACAATTACTAAAGTAGACTTTGAGAAAGACAGAGAAACAAGTTAAGACCAGACAAAATGGAACCCCATAAAGGGCTGTGCCATCAAGCTTGGAGTCAGCTCATCAACACTAAAGATGCTGATGAATTGGAAAATCAGAGAAGAAGGCTTCAAGTTTCAGTCTCAAGGGATGGGTTAGCCTTGGAGATTTATTTTCAGATCTTTTTTTATTTGTCTCTACTCTATAGTAAAACTTGGGTGGGCAAAATTCTCCCCATTCCAGGGACCCCACATAGACTGTTGCAGGATTTTATGGGACCGATACTCTGTTCTTTTTTAGAGGGCCATTTATGCCCAGTGTCTTTCCTCCTCTCAGCCAGTGTACATCAGTCTCTAAATCTTCCTCCCCCAACCTTTGAAAATTTATGGCAGCTTTCAGCCAGGCTTGGCTTAAAGCCATTGACCTCTGTGGCCTGCGTTATTGACCAGAACACAGCATCTTCTGCCCACATAATATATGTCTCTTTATCTCCCTGAAAGGAAAGGAAATGACTCTTGGAATGGCCAGGAACACAATAAAAATGAGAGAGGCTTTCCCATTTTTTTGTCAGTGGCGTTTGGCTTTACAAAAAGCCACAGTGAAATCAGCATGTGCATTCAGCAGTGCTTTGAACTGTGCATTGAGAGGGCACCCTTGGGAGCAGGCATTGTAGGCCAAAGCCCATCCCATATAAAATCACCTTTTTGTAACTTCTCACCTTGAGTGTGAGTGCAACAAATGGCCCTTTGTCAGCAATCCTCAGAGCTGAATCTATAGACTCACTGACATAGTAAGCCCACAGAGACACGTGTGGAAAGCACAGTAGGAAAAACAGATTCCACACACCTTTTGGGGTTGGGGATAGGGGTGAGGGTTACAGTGTCAGAAAAGGTTGAATTTTGGAGAGACGTGAGCACTCATCTAGTCCAACCCCTAAAATTGTACATGAGGAAGTTGACACTCAATGAGAACATACAACTTACCCAAGGTCACAGAGCAAATAAGTGCTAGAAAGGGAGCTCACCTCTAGGCCAATGTATGAAGTACAGTAAGGCTTCAAATGTTCACTTAGCCTTGTTTATAAAAGTACCCCCTGACTATTCTACACAAAAGTCATGTGGCAAGGCTTATATGGAACAGTTGGCAAAAGCCTCTTCTGTGCCCCTGTTTGGATTATTAGTTCCACAATCCCATATTTAAGAGCTACCAGATGCCTCTTAACTACTATGTTCAGACAGGAGCTGGGAGTGTCCCAGAGAAAAACCCTAAAGGAAAACAATGCAAGAAGTGGCACTTACAGCTTCGCAACCTTTGATGAGTTTTTTTACTCTATACTTTGACTTCCCCATGAGTACAATGGGAATGGGAGCATCCCCTCAAATCCCCAAGGGTGTCGTGAGAAGTGAGATAGCTGGTACAGAGAAGTGTTCAATCAGTTGAAGTGCTATTGTTAAAGCCTGGGTGGAGGAAAACTGTGGCAAGCATGTGCTACTGCAAAATGCTGTGTGAGTTGAAGCATTTTATCTGAGTGTGCCAGGGATTTCTGGAGAAGGAATTTGGCAGAAGTCGTGATTTTAGCATAGCCGTAATTCACTAGAGGCTGGCAGTTTATTTCTACCTACAGCATTACAGTCATGTTCTGCATGATGACATTTCGGTCAACAACAGACCACTTGTAGGACAGTGGGCCCCTAAGATTATAACGAAGCTGAAAAATTCCCATCCCCTAGTGACATTATAGCTGTGGAAATGTCATAGTGCAATTACTTCATTTTTTACAAGTTTAGTGTAGCCTAAGTGTACAGTATCTATAAAGTCTACCATTGTGCACAGTAATGTTCTAGGCCTTCACATTCACTCACTACTCACTCACTCACTGACTCACCCAGAGCAACTTCCAGTCCTGCAAGCTCCATGCATGGTAAGCACCCTATATAGGTATGCCATTTTTTAGTCTTCTATGTCATATTTCTACTGTCCCTTTTCTATGTTTAAATATGTTTAGAATCACAAATACTTATCATTGTGTTGCAATTGCCTACAGTATTCCTACAGTAACATGCTGTACAGGTTTGTGGCCTAGGAGCAATAGGCTATATGCCATATAGCCTAGGTGTGTAAGTAGCTATACCATCTAGGTTTGTGTAAGTGCACTCCATGATGGTCACACAATGATGAAATCACCTAAGGACACATTTCTCAAAACATAATTGCTTTGTTCTCAGGTTTAGAGGGCCAAACACTTAGGTGGCATTATACTCATTCCAGAACACCAGGATATGCTTATATCCACCATTCTGTTATGTAAAGTAGAATCCAGAAACAAGATTACTAGAAGAAGACAGATATTACCTACATATTTATCTGTGTGATCTGCCATAATAGTCACAGACATGAAAAAAAAAGTTAGTAGGACTAAACAACAGATATCTTATGAGTTTTTCCATTTTCCATTATTCCATTACCATTTGTTTATTGCCTGTTTGTAAGATATTTTTAGTTTTGGGTTTTGTTTTGTTTCTTTGTTTGTTTGTTTTTTGTTTGTTTTGTACGTAGCCTCAAAAAGACAAGCTGTAGCGGATGCCAAAGTTTTAAGGAAAATGTGTGGAGAAAAATGTTAAAATGAGAAAATTCTATCTAGCAACTTTTTTTCTGGAAACTTGGAAAATACATACATTATTAAATTGTAGCAATAAAACATCTCAGTCATCTCAGTTTACAAAAGACCAAGGATCCATGGAGCAATTAAAGAATCACTAGAGGGTTAACAACAGGGGAGATCATATTTCCTAGTCATTGAAGTGTTAAAATAGGAAAAGAGACCTGGAGACTTATAGGTCCAGGTGAGTTTTAGTGTCTTACCTAACTAATAACATTAAAAATGTGAAACAGAATAAGTCTATATCAGAGTCCATAGTCAACTCTTTAATTTAAACATTTTAATAAGCCATACCCCTATTAATCACCATGAAATTTCTCTTTCAAACTGAAAGGAAGTGTCAAAGTATTAGGAAGACAAATGGTAGTTAAAAATATCGTCCATATAAGTCAAATAGGACTGTAAAAAATGTCTATCCAGTTTAGAATATCTTTCAGTTTTCTCAGATTTTTCTTTTGAGAAATAGTATATTAAAGAACCTATCAATTCAACCTTTAATATTGAGTTTCTATATCATATTTTTTAAAATGAATCTCCAACAGTGGGTAACTGGCTAAATAACCTAAATATACATCAAAATGATGCATTATACAGACTTTTAAAAAAGATTTTCTGCAAGAATGTCTAATGATATGGGAATACAGACACTGGTATTAAAGGAAATCACAGTCTATAGGAGTACTATAAAATATTATTGCATTTTTAATCTATACAGTATAGAAAAGACTCATTAATAGTTAACGCTATTAATAAATGCAATATTGTTATTTCTATTCTGTACTGTTTCTATACTCTTCTATTTTCTTCTTTTCATGTATTTCCATTTTTAATAAACATACTGCATTTGTAATAGGCAAACCACAATTGTTAGTGTTAAAATTACATTTGAGTTTCTGTGCAATATTATCTAATTGCTGAAGTACCAGAAATACATTTCACCTATAAGGCTGTCCCCACCATATACATCCTGAAGACAGCATTAGAACACAGCTTTGCTATCCAGAGAGAAGCACAGGAAATGTGTATTTGTAAATATAGTTGTGTTCATAATAGCACTTTATGTTTGCATAGACACAAATATCATAAACAAAATATCTGTCTCTCAACTTTATTATTAGGATACATAGATCTATTTCAACAGACAACATTGATTAGCTGTAATCCAGGTGTTCATTAGAAAGTATAGTTTTAAACTCATTTTCAGCTAATAATTTTCAATAGCTCCGTTGAGAGAAATTCTATTTTAAATTTTTAAAGTTAAAAGTAACAATTCTGTTAGTACAAAACTGCATATATTTTTCAAGATATTCCAAAATCTAACCCTAGATCAAGCAGGGAGCTGAGTTCTCATGGAATTATTTATCTAACTTGCACTTGAGTGTGACACCAGCAATCTGGGTTGAGAATTCTAAGGGAAAAAACAAAACATGAAAACCATTATTCTGTACATTTCAAAGACATTGTTGAGGATGTTAATCATCTCTCCATGTCTTCTTTAGGAAGACCCCTGGAAGAAATTTCATTCTGATATTTTAATAGCAAGGAGCAGCCAAAATTCGCCCAGTTGGTCTGTTTTCATCTTGTGGATATTATACATGGACTGACCAGGGGTCCCTCTGTAATTGCTCTGGCACAGTTCAGAGCCAAATGTGTGGCCCAGCTGCAGCAAATGTGTAAATCAATGCGGTATGTGTTTTTAGGCCTAATTCTTGACTCAATTTTATATTCCTACCATATTTTCCTTTCTCCTGACTTTTTGGTTTTTGCTTAAAAAAAAAATCCACTAAAGTAATACATATGTGTGGGAACATATCAGTGAGGACAGAAGAACTTAAGGTCTGAAAAGCAGCAGCCTCTACCCCTCTGCTCTCTGCCTCCACCCCATCCCACTTCCCAGATTCAACCTCTTTTAATTGTTTGTTTTTGGTTCTTTTAGCAGTTACCTCCATAAATCTAGATAAGAGGCTTAACCTCTTTTTCCCCATTTATCATCTTGAGATAATATCTCTAGACACCTTAATATGAAAAGGGGAGGATTTAGCTCATTTAATCTAAGTTTCCTCCTCCACCTCCAAATGTTTTATATTTGCATTATTACTTTTAGTTCTTCTACAGTTCATACCATTGCAACTTTAAATAATATATAAACCTGTTAATCAGAGGCTCCCACTGCAGCTTTTTAATTGTTTGTACTCTTGTAAGCTGTTTCATTTTACAAAGTGAAGAGGCTGGGCGCTTGTAATCCTGGCACTTTGGGAGGCTGAGGTGGGTGGATCGCTTGAGCGCAGGAGTTTGAGACCAACCTGGGCAACATGAGGAATCCTTGTTTCTACAAAAAATACAAAAATTAGCCAGGCATAGTGGTGCACACTTGTAGTCACAGCTACTCTGGAGGCTGAGGAAGGAAGATGGCTTGAGCCTGGGAAGTCGAGGCTGCAGTGAGCCCTGATCATGCCACCCCACTCTAGCCTGGGAACAGAAGGAAACCATGTCTCAAAATAATAATAATAACAATAATAATAATAATACAAAGACAACAACACAAATTCAAGAAGAATAAGGTCAGCAAGTCTTCATGATGAATACAAAGGTAAATAGCTAAGGAGTCCTGGAAAATACAAAGGATGGTAATGCAGGCTAATAGGCCTCCGATATCACAGTGGGCTCTAAGGTTTATTGTGGTGGCAGCCTCATTTTTGGTTAAATTTAACATTGAGCTTAAGCTGATGCTTGAACAAGTTGCAGACATGTACCCTCATACTCAAGTGAATTTCTTTCAAAACTCTTTGTGATTACTTAAAGCCTTAAGTTTCAAAATTTGTCCTTCCTAAATATTTTAAGGCACTTATTAAATCTTCCTTATTTCCTGTAGAGAAGCTTTTTCTTCTCCTTGTCTTCTGTTGCTTCTCACGTGGAGATTGCTTCGAGGGCTCGGGGTAATGGATTGGGTTGACTTCAGTCAGTGAGATGAGGTTTACAGGTCTATCTCAGCGAACACCTCACCGTGTTTTAACTTGGTGACGCCCCTCCCTATGAGTTCCTCACACTAGGACACACATCAGACACACGGGGGAGCTGGCAGAAGAGCATTCCTGACAGCTCTGGTAAAGGCTACCTCAATGGCAGCCAAGGAACTTACCCTCCCATGCCATTCAGCACCAGCCACCCTCTGGGCAGACAAGAAGCCTCCTCCTAAGGACACACACAAGGGCTGCTCATCAGGCAGCCACTCAGCTTGCGCCCCAGGACAGGTGAATGAGTAGGGTGGTGATTGAATGGGGAATCAAGTGGCAGCTTTGTTTTGTTTATTTTTTCCAAACGAGGCATTAGTTTATATTATCTACCCAGTCCCTTTCAGCCCTGCTGCTCTTAAGTGCTGGATTTTTTGTTTTGTTTTGTTTATTTGTTTTGTTTTTTGGTTTCAGTTCTTTCAGATCCTGTTCAGCAGCCAGGACTTTGTGGCCACCAGAGGCTCTTAAACTTTAGTATGCTTGATAATCATCCAGCAAAGTTGTTAAAAAATATACATTTTTATGCTAGAACCACCCCCCCGTCCTTAACACACACACACCCCACCCCCCTAATCCCGATTTCCAATATAGTAGGTCAGGGTGGGAGCTGGGGGATCTATTTTTCACAAGCAACCCAAGTGATGCAAATGCAGGCACAATATTGAGAAATATTTTCCACCCATCCTGCCCCGTGACTAAAGGGAGAACCAACAGCCGCACCAAAAAATAATAAATAAATAAATAAATAAATAAAAGAAAAATAAGTGGTAATGGGCCTCCGCAGAAAGAAATCCAATTCCTCCTTTCCCACGAGGAAAACAAAGTTTCAGAGGCGCCAAGACGCCCATATCTTAAGGCCATGAGATCCCTGCCAGCTCTCCTGCCTCCAAACCTCCACGTTTAAAATCTTTCTCTTCCACCACTCACTGCTCCTCCTCTCCCTGGAGAAGACAGAAACCGACGCGCCACGCTTGCCCTCCTTGCCGCGCGCCGTTCGGTTCGTTAATTACTCGTAGAGGCTCGCGTCCAGCAAAAGAGAAAGTTCCCCAGCTTTACAACTCTCCGGGAAGTGTAGGCAACATTTCCTCTCGGAAAGCTCTTCGCAGCGATTTTCCCAGGGCTGCACTTGAATGAAACCCCCAAAGGAAATTACCACTTAAATGAGGCAGGAGGTGCCGGCTGCCTGTTTGGCCTCTGCGGTGGACGCTGCCTGGCAGGCAGTGCAGGTGGCTCCAGAGCCCCGCCATGGGCGACCATAGTGCGCGTGGGCCGGGCCGGGCCAGGGGTGCGCGGGGAGCTGGGAGCTGCAACGGGGCCCAGGATTTACTCAGGGGCCTTGGGGTGCGCGGGAGCCTGGGGGTGCGCGGGGGTGCGGGATGCAGGGCGTGTGTCCCGGCCCAGGGCCAGGGAGTCCGCTTTGGAAAACCGACGCTGAGACATGAAGCCACCTGTTTCCTTCCTGCCAAATCTTTCACTGGCCTGCTGGGAAGGGGACGGATAAAATGATGGGCCTCCTTTAAGACCCGGCCACCCCGTATTGGAACCTGCCTTAATAAGTGCAGAGACCTCGCAGAGAGCCAGGCTGTAGGCTTCACAAAAGCAAGAACAAGATCTGTTCTGGTTTGTTCTGAAAATCGGTTTTAAAATTAAGGTATAATTCAGATACTATAAAATTCGCCCTTTTAAAGTATACTATTCAGTGGTTTTCAGTTATTCAGGAGGTTGAGTAGCCATCACAACTAAGTCCAGAACATTTTCATCACCCCAAAAAAGAAAGTCCTCTGCTCATTAGCAGCCACGCCCGCATTATTCCTTTCCTGCATACCCCTAGCATACCATTAATCTACTTTCTGCCTCTATGGATTTGCCTGTTTGGGGAATCTCACATAAATGGAATCATACTGCATGTGGCTTTTGTGCCTGGCATCTTTCACTTAGGATAAAGTTTTCAGGTTATTCCCATGGTCGCGTGCATCAGGACTTTATTCCTTTGTATTGTGGAATAATATTGCATTGTATGGATATCTGCATTTTGTTTATTCATTCATCAGTTGATGAACATTTGGGTTGTTTTACTTTTTGGCTATTATAAGCAATGCCGCTATGAAGATGCATGTACAAGTGTTTAAACAGACATGTGTTTGATATCTTTTTAATATGTATGTAGGAGTAGTATTGCTTAGTCCTATGGTAACTGTGGAACCTTTTGAAAGGATCTGTTTTTACCCATACAGTTGATAGCCCAGCCCCGGCACATTCTTTGACAAGTAGATGAATGAATTGAATGGATGAATGAATGAACGGATGGAACAAAGAATCAAATAAATGAGATTATGAGCTTTTGAGTGTAAAGGCATTTTATACTTTATTAAGAGCAATACAAATGGGATTTACTGCTCTTATTAAGTAATGATATTATAAGTTCTTAACTTGCAATCTATGGAAGAGCTATAGGACAGTTGTGAATCCCAGAAGTTGTATATAGAATTGTTTGAGTATGTGTGCAAGTACCATTGCTTTTAGATCAGGCAAGAGGGGTACCTTAGCATGCCTTACTCTGGCTGTGCCCCTCTCTACAGGACATGACGTTCCAGAGGTCCAAGCAAAGTGCCCACTGTAAGCCTGCTTCCTCCTTTTTTGGCCCATGGTTCTGCTCCTAGAACCTGGGAATTTTCTACCTAAAGAGTTCAAGCCTCTTCCCCAAGTCCATCCTCCCAGCAGCCCCCACCTCCTGCCCCAGCGCTGGGAAGGCCAAGGATGAGAAGGCCACCACTTTCCATAGTAAAATTCCAAGGAGTCCAAGAATTCTATATTCGAACTTGGCCTTCCAGCCTTAGGTTCCTTTGAAGAGCTTAAAAGGGTGAAACCAGTGATGACAGGGGAATCTCAGAGTATTATGGGCAGAGTAGGACGGGGTGAGATGAGGAAAAACCTGTGGCATACGGCATATGGCTCTCCCTTTGTATGCTTGTCCCAGGTCTTATAACTGACAGGCAAGGACCTGTGCACATGTATATTTTTTCAAGGAGAGGTTATTGTAGTTGGCAGGCTCTCAATGACCTCCAAAGTCTGAAACACAGTGGCAAGAGTTGAAAACTAGACAGCACTAGACTGGAAGTCAGAAGTTCTGAGTTCTAGCTCTCTTCTTCCACATACCTGCAAAGTGAACTTGGGTAAATTCTCATAACCGTAAGTCACCCATACAATAAAATGGAAAGAATCATAACATACATTGAAAACGTCTATAAACCATAAAGGAATGCAAGATGTCATTTTAATAGATATTTCCCCACTTTGTTTTTTGTTTTTGTTTTTATTTCTGTTGACTACAGCTCCTTCATTAGCAGACCTATAAAATTATTAATTCAGGCTCATAATATTGCTACCAGCTAAATTTCACTACGATATTGAAGAAGCTCCACATAAGACAACATTGGGCTACATAATTTGTATAACATTATTCAGCAGTGAATTAATGGCAGTTAAAAAATACCTACCAGGAATTTTAACGATCCTTCCCAAGCTTTCATCTCTACCCAACACCCTCTCACCTAAGAAAAAGAAACCATGACCATTTCAGAACAAAAATATTTTTCTTACAGCTTTGACTATTTAAATGGTTTCCTTTTTCTCCTGTGGTTCAGTACTATTTTTTAGAGTTTTACTGAATGAATTTATTCTAGTATTTGTTTGTTTTGATACTCTTATGTTTAATGGGACCGTATTGTGGTATGTGAATATGTGAGAAATTTCAGCTGTTGACCATGATGGCTGATACATAATGGATGACTTTTTTAAATTAACAAAACTAATTCTCTTTCTACATGGGAGAAAATTAAAAAAAAAAAAAAAAAAAAAAAAAAACGCAGTTCAGTCTATAATGTAAAATAGCCAACTCAGTGTTTTATTTCTTTATTCAATGAATTCATTGGTATTATTTATAAATTGTATATAAGGTGAGAATTTAAAGAACATAATTATTCTGGTTGTTTGTACTGTTGTTTGAGGTAGGGTGACCAGCTGTCTTGTTTGACCTGGAACTGAGGGGTGTTCTGGACATGGGACTTTCCATGCCAAATATGGGACAGTCCTGGGCAAACCAAAATGCTTAGTCACCCTAATTTGAAGGTAACATGTACCATTTTGCCTGTGATTTAAATATAAAAGCCTTGGTAGATTTTTCTGTCAATTTAGATGTTCTACTGTCTACATCTCCTGTTTGGTTAGTGAATAAGTAATCTATGTCAGTATGATGTTTGTGTACTTTAAGTAGAATAACAAAGGCATAGAGAAAAATAATAATAATCATTAACATTCTAAATAGATTTTTGTGTGATGAGAAAGAATTGTGGGTTTTCTCTTGTTGGTTTTGTGTGTAAATACATTATTTTGTATATGATTATTGTGAAAAAATCTAAAATCTATTTTTAAATTATAGTATTGAATGTGGAAGGTACAAGATTTTTTACTTTCTCAATTATAATAACTCTTTCTGTGAATTTCCACTTTGATAATTATGGGCCCAGTTTGAATACCTGACTGATCAAAACTGCAACCTGACCTTCCACACCTTTTGATTGTCTTACGTGGCTGGCAGGATGGTCTTGTATCTGTTGGTGTTGATTTTAGCTATTGATATTGTCATTCTTAAGTGTTTTTATTTTTTGTTTAATGAGGTTTTGCTTCCTGCTCTTTTAAGTAACATTCTATTGTCATCATGATTATTTAATGTCTTTCCTTGAAGGGTTTTAATCACTATTGGTCAGTGCTAGTGTCAATGAATTCTGCTAATGCCAATCCTGTATGGAAGTACAAAGGATTAGTAATCTATGCTTGATCAATTGTGAGATGCAGTAAAATTAATAGTTTCCCTCATTATTAATAGTTAAAATAGACACAGGCTAAAAGAATCAGAACACTTGGACATAAATCCCAGCTTGACCACTCTCTAGCTATCTGAATGTGGACAATCACATCAAGTCTCTGGCACCCTGTTTCCTAGCTACAAATGAGAAAGTTGGACTTCATCAGGGATTCCTAACAGAGTTCCTGAGTGGTCTGCAGGGGATCTGTGAACCTTCCTGAAGTTATAGTACCTTTAGTAAATATGTCTGTATGTACAGTCCCCTCCGCAAGAGCATCCATTGCTGCCCACACATGCGAAAGCAGTCCTTGTCCTAAGAAAGATTGAAAACTTCTGAGCCAGATGGCCACTGAGAAGACTCTAGGGGCAGCATATGATGTACAATCATGGGTCACTTCATGATGAGGACATGTTCTGAGAAATGCGTGGTTAGGTGGTTTTGTCGTTGTGTGAACATCATGGCGTGTACTTACACGAGCTTAGATGGTATAGCCACCTACACACCTAGGCTATATGGCATAGCCTTTTGCTGCTAGCCTACAAATCTGTACACTATGTTACTATTCTCAATACTACAGGCAATTGTAACACAATGATAAATATTTGTGTATTTAAATATATCTCAACGTGGAAAAGCTAGAGTAAATATATGCTATAGAAGATTTTTTAAATAGTACACCTGTATGGGGCATGAATGAAGCTTGCAGGACTGGAAGTTGCTCTGGGTGAGTTGGTGAGTGAGTGATAAGTCAGTGTGAAGACCTAGGACATTACTGTATACTACTGTAGATTTTATATAAAATCAGGCTACACTAAATTTATAAACAGTTTTTCTTCAATAATAAATTAACCTTTGTTATTAGAACATTCTTTATAAACTCTTATTTTTAAAATTTTGACTTTTTGTAATAGCACTTAACTTAAAACACAAATACATTGTATAGCTATACAAAAATATTTTTATATCCTTATTCTATAACCTTTTTTATCTTTAAAATTGTTACTATTTTTTGCTTTTTAGACTTTTTTTTAGAAACCAAGACACAAACATGCACATTAGCCTGCACAGGGTCAAGAGCTCTGCATCTTATCCCACTGGAAGTTCTTTGGGGAAAATAACCCACGCACAGAGCTGTCACCTCCTATGACAACAATGCCTTCTTCTGGAACACCTCCTGAAGAACCTGCCTGAGGCTGTTTATAGTTAACTTTTTTAAGTAAATAGGAGTACACCCTAAAATAACTGTGAAAAATGTAGTACGGTAAATACACAAACCAGTAACATATTATTTTCGAGTATTTATTCTTATCAAGTATTATGTACTGTATGTAATTGTATGTGCTATTCTTTTTTACAACTGGCAAACAAGTGAGTAATGTGTTGCTCTACCACATTTTGATAGCTATAATGTCACCAGGCAATAGGATATTTTCAGGTCCTGGGATTACCATCATACATATGATCTGTCGTTGACTGAAAAGTTGTTATGCAGTGCATGCTTGTATACATTTTAAAAAACAATGGTCGCCAGCCTATTTAAGACAAATTCAGCAGACTCTACTAAAATTTCCTAAGTGAGGACTGTGAATGGCTTGCTAAGGGTCCATGGGCATCCTGGACTTCCTGCTGCCAGAGAGCTGCACAGGTGAAAGTCTAGGGTAAAGGCAGTGAAAGGAGTTCCCTTCAGTCTTGGGCTGAGGAATTTGGAGTTAACCTTGTTAGAAGCAGACTCAGAAGCTACAAGATCGTATAGAAAGGGCGTTTATCCCCACCTTTGGGGGTATACAGGTTATTCTACAGACAAAGGGATACCCGAGCCATGTCTTGAAGGATAGTCAGAGTTAGCCAGATCCAGAAGGAGACGAAGGAAGAAGAAAAGATTGTGTGCAGAGTCTTGGAGGTTCAAGAACACCTCAGTCAGCTAGGGAAGGGTGAAAGCTCAGTGTGGTCAGAGGGGAGACTTGCAAGTCAGGAAGTTAGAAAGACGATACTGGTTAACCACTGCATCCTGAAGGCTCACTGCATGGAAGCGTCCTTTTTTTCTGTGTTAAAGAATTTTATTTTATCCTGAAGATAAATCCATAGTAAGATTTTAAACCAAAGACTAATAGAACCGGACATATTTTAGAAAGGTCATTCTAAGTTTTTGGCAACCTTCCTAAACTTCTGTTTCCTCACTGGTAAAACGTGCATCCGTGCAATGCCTACCTTATGAAAGGGTTCTGCGGATTACATGCAATTGATATAAATTGCTGAGCACTGCACTCAGTTAATTTTGATGATTGTAATTATTGTAAATCCCAGTTCTCATTGATCTTTTCTTCTGACTGGAACATGAACTACCAAAAACGTTGGGCTAGACAGGGTAAGATGAAGAGGGAGCAGAGAGCAAAAGAACAAAGGGAACCTCAGAGGGATTCAGTGACTTTCTCAAAGTCACTCAGCTATGAAGAGTATGAGCTAGGACTTGCACCCAGGTCTGCCTGCCTCCAGAGCTTATACTTTTAACTCCCTACCCAGAAAGCTCTCCTTCCACCTTTTTAGACTCTAGCTCTAGACATCATTTCAGAATCTCCCAGAAACCCTGCAGTCTTTTCAGAGAGACAGTAACAATTCCCTTTTAAAAGAAAAGGTTTTTAGCATTTCCATACCCTAGCCCAAACTCTGAGTGGGCAGCTGCTTTTCAGTTTAGAAGGTATCAAGGGTTTGGAAAGCACTAGAACCTGCTTCTTGGCTGTGAGAGGAAAACCTGGCCAGGCCTCTGAGAGTCTTCCAACAAAGCCTCACTCTCCCCGTGTAAGCAACCCCTAGGAGACCCCAGGACAAAAGCCTGCCTGGTTTCTGAGGTCGCTGGCATGGGGCCAGCCCCAGGGGTGACCAGAGGACCTGCCTCCTCGCTGCTGCCAGGGAAACAATGGTCCAGGGCCCCCAGCCAGGTGCAGCAGACCCTTCCAGACACACAGGCTCACAAGTGGCAGGCTTTTTGTGAGCTCCAGGAGCGCCAGGCAAGAGGGAGGGAGCTTTGGTTTGGTTTGGTCCCTTACGGAGCTCAGTGCATGGGGTTTTCAGGAGATCTTGAGTTTCAGTTCACACCCCATTGGATTTTACATCAACCTGAAAACTCACGGGGACGGTCAGCTGAAACAACTGAGTTTCGTTGGCTCTCCCCTCAGAGCCATAAATCACACTGTTGCCACTGAGGAAAAGAGCAGGCAAGACGAGAAACTTGGCCCATCCTGGTTCTAATTTATCTAAGTACGTGGAGGGTGGGGGAACTGTTGTAAATGACAGGGATTTTCATTGCACAACTGCTTAGGTTTTCATCATGAAATATTTCTATGAAGGTACTGAGGTGTGTTTCCTTAGAACTAGGTTCTGCCTCATATGACTAAGACGTCAATTCTAGGCCCAAATTAATCAACATCATCATCATCATCATCATCACTTAGAAGTACATTATATGGTCAAATATTGTGCTAAGCTCTTGACTTTCATTAGATCCGCAGGTGAAGTAGGTGCCATTATTATCTCCATTTTATGGAGGCGGGAACTAGGCTTAGCTGGAAACTCAGCAGAGCTGGGATGTAAACCTAGGCCCGCAAGCTTAAGCACTGGATAGACTGTGAGAGAACTTTCTAGCCCAAGGCACAGAGAGCTTCTCTTCACAAGGTTCGTAGAAGGGGCTGGGCGACCACAGGTTGGGGACCCCTCACAGGATGCCGGCTGGAGGGCGGAATTGCTGATGAAGGCAACATGGTAAGGTCCAGGCTCCCATGACTCTCTGCCAGGTCCGGCTGGAAGCAGCAGAGCTCTGTCCCTCTTCTGCTGGTGTGGAAGCCCCGACTGGAAATGCCGCCCTGGAGTCTCCCCTTCTCTTTGTTAAATCCCATTAACACTGTGGGAGTTACCCCTCTGCCTCAAGGAGAACATAGACCTCTAATTGCTGTGAAACCCTGTTCGGCTATCACCCGTAACTCTGGATCTCCTCCTCCTCTGCTCACCACTGGGGGGTGGCAAATGTCTGTCAGGGGCTCTTCCAGCCTCTGCAGCCCTGGCTTGGTACCCCAGATTATTAAGTCATTTGTAAAAATAAAACTCATGTGCTCTCTAGAATGTCTTCCTAAAATCAGCTATCACAGCATGGTCCTCTGAATTTTTTCCCGGGTGCATACAGCGAATGGCCAATCCCAGTGCAGCGTGGAGAGATGGCAGGTCTGCAGTCTGTTTGGTCTTCATCCTCTCTGGGGAATCTTTTTTCTCTCCCAGTACCACAGAATAATATTCTGATTCACATTCTGTGATGCTGCCGTTCTTCTTTCTTTTCTTTCTTTCTTTCTTCTTTTTTTTTTATACCTGCATAAACAGCAATGCCCCAAGTTATGTAGACCGGATCAGTAAGCCAGTGATGAGCCGTGAACACCTGAACACTGATTGGATGACATTTGCAAAGAATTGTGCGAAGCTTCTGGGAGCGAATGCTTGCACTTGGCAGCAGGGCGGCTGGCGTGGGAGAGCCAGGGTCATCCCAAGAACTCTGTGTGATCCCAGCCCAAGGACCAGAGACAGGGCTTTCCTTGAAGGGAGGTACTGAATGAAAGGTGAGTCACGGAACTACAGCGGAGAGAAAGGGAAACAGAAAATGGTGAAGTTAAACAAAGGGGCAGGAAGAAAGAGGAGAGACAGCAGTGTTCCTCCCACCCTGCAGGGAGAAAGGAGCCGCCGCCAGGGCTTCAACTCAGTCCTCTCCCGCCATCTAGTGGTCATGCTTAGTGACTGCAGCACAGACTACTAAGGGAGATCTTGACACAGGGAGGTGTCGGTGAGATCGCTGCCTTATGGCCTGAAGAGCAGACATCCTCAACACAAAGGGTAACTCAAGCCAAAACCACCACCAGGAAAGCAGACCCTTTTCTGTGGAAGGGCTTGTTTGTTTTTATTCGAAATACTGTGCAATTAAAGAACAGATGTGTGTCTTGCTCAATCTGCAGGTTAATGGAGGTTGGCTTGGAAATTCCCCAGCTCCTAGCAATTTCTTTAAAAAGAATTCACGTGTGTAGCACACGATTAAAATCTCTGTCAGGCAAAGCCAGTTCTTTATGAATAAAGACTATTTGTTACTTCTGTTTTCTGGCATAATCCAGAAGCCAAACATTCCTTACATTTTGAAGAGGATAGGGAAGGAACCCTTTCACATCAGATCCCTTGTCTAGACTCCACTCCCTACTCAGGGAAGCTCAGGTTTTTATCCTCCTCTAATAATTAGCTTTCCTGTGAAAAATACATAACGTAGGTTCTGGCCAATTTTTTTTTTTTCTCTGCAGATTTTCTTTCCCCATTCTCAAATACGAAATATTTGAAGTTCCCAGGGATCAAATCTTGGTACAGGTGTTCGCTGATTGAATTATAAAATGCAGAGCTTTTTGGCAGCAAGAACTAATGTATAAAGAATAAAACACATATGTACACAAGGAGTTACAGCTTCAGAAATATATATGTCTACCAGGAGTAATTGTGCTTGTCTATGCCAAAATTTTCACATGTATTAGATTCTAAGACGTGACAACAAGATCAAGTAAATACAGCCTGTCAACATTCCTTTTTCTCTGTGTCTGTGTATATGAGATGAACGAAAATTGTAGATCTAAGCAGCAGGGTGCTTTCTCCAGGTTCCTCTGCATTCTTTTCTGGATCACTGTAAATGTATATATCTTTGACTGGATATAGATGAAGGTGCAGCCTAGGCCTGTCCTTATAGGGAAGGTCTGATGTTTGTTTGTTCTACAGCACATCTGTGCAGGTCTGTGGGGTCACTAGTTATTCTGGGAGTGACAATGTGTGCTCCCTTACGTAAGGCAAGCTGTATTTTACTTCGGTACTGGACACCAAGGGTCCAAAGATGCTACAGAGAATTCCACTTTGATGCATTGACTGCTCTGGGGCCAAAGACCCCTAAGAATTGACTCTACTTGAAGAGTCTACTTCAAGAGTACTGAGCCTAGAAGTCAGAAAAGCTGGGTTCGTTCTGTCTGTGCTGCATTCAAAGGCATGATTAAGAGCCAAATGAGCTGAAGGATTGTAATTATGGGGCAAGCAATAGACTCTCACAGAGATAGGAGAGCAGGAAGATGCTAGGCAGTTTGGTGGTTGCTTTGGTGAAGAAGTTATTTCACTTTGTCCTGTGTTTTACTCTCAGAGACTCAGTCTCCTTTTATCTTCCTTTATTCACCCTGGGCCCAACCATAGGAAATTAACATCTGCAGGCAATGAAAGGTATTTATTTTGATCCACAAGACATGGGATCCTTATTTGCTCTTAAGGAGGAGTCACACCCTCATGGGGTCCTTATTGGCTCTTGAGGAGGAGCCACACCCTCATGGGGTCCTTATTGGCTCTTGAGGAGGAGCCACACCCTCATGGGG